>NW_028259192.1:14244924-14547954 GCF_977971745.1 Zootermopsis nevadensis | reverse complement strand
TGTTTGATTTCATTCTGCATCAGAGAACATTAATATTGCATGCAAACTATGACATGAGTGTTATCTTTTAAATATGTGTTGTAAGAAAGCAATTTTATTGAAATTAAGATCTTCTGTATCTGAATGCTTCCCGTAAATAAAATTGTCTCTCTAAGGCTCTAAGTATCAATAACGAAAACAAGGCCTTAACTTTTTTATAAATTATAATGTATTTATGTTACTTTAACATGTTACCTATATGTGATAAATATGTTACGTTCATAGCACAAAATCAAGCCAGTGTTTGTGATGACCATTATCAGTATCAGCTACATATATTGGCTGATGCTCTAAATAAATATTGTTATTTAGAATTCTGGACTATGGCTGACCATTATTGATAATGTATAATATCTTGGCCAGTATATATGGATTATAATATAGTACTAATTGAATTAAGTTTTAGAATTCATAATATTTCTTCAAAAAAATAAAGTGAAATTAAAGGAATATATCTTTCATAACAAAGAGGAAACAGTTAGTGTCGCTACTGTACTTTTCATAGACAAAGATTCTGTTGAAGATGTTATAAAACAAAGTAACAATAAGTGAGAGGAGCAGTTTGATATATGTTATCTCTATTGCAAACAAGTATCTACTGCCTCAATTATATACATGGTTTTTGGTTGGTGTTGTCAGTGGGGCAAGCATAACTTTGCTCACAAGTGTGAGATACACAAAGCTGTCATTATTAAAAGAAACTTGAATGTAAAATGGCATTTGTACTTGCTTCAGCAAGACACTTTGCCATGGCATTTCAAATTGCATAATTCTCATTTTCTCGACATGTACATTTTTAAACATATATTTTGTACGCAAGAACAGGTCGTAAATCTGGCCTTCTTCTTTGACATCTTGTAGGTGCATCCTATTTAAGTTAATTTTTTTCAACAGAAAGAAACAGCAGCCAGCAGGACTATGATCTTATCCAATCTTGTTCATTTTATTCAATTCCATCTTCCTAGTCAACAATATCCACAATCTTTACTAGCAGCAGGGACAGAGTATCCTTTTTAACAGATGTAATCATGGTTTTTGTAAGCAGGATTTGAGGTTGTCATGGTGGTGAGTTTGAAGATGGCAGTCTTCTGGGTTGTAGTTTCAATGAATATGAAAAAATAAAATCAAAAATTAAATGGCTTCTGCAAAACAGACATGATTACTTTACAAACAAGAGGAGGATAGAAACAGTGAAATTACTCTTACCAATGTAATGTCTAAATAGCACACATGTAGGGTATGACTGAAAGAAAGGTGTGATAGCAGTGCATGGTATAGGAAATGTGAACATATCATTGGTTTCATATGCATGGTCATTATTGATGTTGGCTGACCAATGTGTGTGAAAGAGTTTACCTTCTTGTATGTTGGATTTCCTTATTTGTAATGGTTGGTCACATCTGATAATGGTAACTTTGAACTTGGTAACATATATTGTAAGCAATTATACATATAGCTACATAGAAATGTAAAAAGAAAGGAGAAATTATGAACATTTACAAGCAAGGTCCTGTTGCAAGGAAGTATCATTTTCTCACTTTTTATATTGTAATATTGTCATGTAGCATGAAATCTGTGACCAGAAGTTTGAAAAAAGTCTGCCTTTTTTGTTCAGAAACAAATACCCTTTCAGAGAAACAGGACAAACAGCCTGTTTATTCAGATGAAGAGATATTAAACATGGCTGATGATGTTCTGACAAACAGTGATGGATTTATTGATTATGCAAAGTTCAAACAAACAGAAAACAAATGAAAATTGAGCTCAGTTTGGACTGTATATATGGTGAGTGGCTTCTGTGTTACATTGTAAAAGTGAAGTGTGTAGATGGTATTTTTTGTCATTTACTTGTATTTGTATTAAATAGAATGACTGCAATTTTCAGTCTTACAGGAATTGTATTGTGGTACACCATGGAAGGTTTGATGGGATCTTTATAGGTTCATAATACTGTAGTAATTATAAAAATCGAGCTAGAATGTGTCACAAATGCAAATGAAGTTTAGTTATTTGTGATCATCATCCAATAAATTATGTTTATTGTTTTCATAAAATCTAAGACATAGATTTGTTCTCAACCGTATGCTAAATTTATGGAAACTGATATGTTTTGGACATATCCACATAGGATGAAGCAATTAACCCTACCTAAATATACAGTGCAAAGGAACTTTTGTTGAGGTGAACCTAAAGAGAATGCTGATAAAAAGGAATATCATGGAAGAAACTGGGGGAAGGGAAAATAGAGGAAAAGAATGGAGGCATTCAAGCATTATATATAACAAATGATTGCTTGAAGGAAAACAATAGGATCACCTTTTATGGAATTAAAATTTTAAAAATCATACAAAGTAAGACTTCAGCAGCAGTTCTGTTAGATGTGGACTGTTCCATGGCATCTTGAAATATTTCATTCTTAATAGGCAGGATGGTAACTGTCATGACATAATTAGGTCCTACACTGGACAGAAGCTTCAAGATGTAGGTTGCATCACTGTATTGATATACACAGTCGCCTCATTGCTACGTTACCGTATATCGATTGCCATGGCAACTTAAATATCACAATTGATGATTAATCATTTGTGCCACCTGACCCTGCTATTTGTTTCGTAGTTTATGTGATCAATATCTTGAACCAGTAAGTGAAAGGCCATCTTTATTGATTTTTAATTTGAGGATTCATTGCTCTATTACTGATAGCGCTTGGTACAAAACTGGCTCGTGTCATCAACACGATTTCTCAAACTTACTACTAAATGATTTGGAGATGGAAAGTTTGTTCCTGCAGGAAAAATGAAGTAAAATACATATGTTACGTGCTGAGACTCCGGCCAGGAGCCACACATACCAATATAAAAATATATCTTGGAGGCTTTCACACAAATATTCAAAATTACAGTTGTAATTGTCCTGTGAAGTTTCTGGCAATTCTAATTTGTTGTCTGTGATACGAAGCATAGAATACGAATATTTTATACCCTCTTCCCTACCTATTCACCGTTGGTATTATAGTTCCTGTATTTTGATGTTCTCTGGTGATAGTGGAGGACATGGTTTTGAAGTTCATGTCTGATTTGAATGGCGTAGAAATTGGGGAAAGTATGATAAGGAACACGAAAACAAAAGGCTCTTCACTATCGATATGTATACAGAGATCTTTGTTCAGATGTTTGGTTTGAAATTTATAAACCACTAAAGTTTTTAGATACAAGTGCAGGATATTAATCTTCACCACATAGCACGTTTTGTTTATGTGTTTAATAGAAGTAATTTAAATATGTATTTACGCGTAACGTAAATGTGAATGTGTTACAGCATAATTCTAAAGGTTGCTGCAGAACTAATTGTAAGAGAATGGACCAGAAATTCTTGTATGCTTTCCGAGGTTGGATTGCGTTTGTTGCTTTCATGGATATGGGTACAGCAGCCCGTTGTTATATAGAAAAGCGGTCGTTTCTTGGTGAACACGCTTATAAGAAAACTATTGGACTCCAGTACGGTAAATAGCTTGAACGTTAAGTCCTTAAAGTTTCATTAGTGTATATAGCCCCTGTAATCAATATTTGTGAAATGTATTTAGGAATATAGTGTCCAGTTTCTGTGTTCATTTTGCTGTAGCCTAGGGTTGTATTTAGATACAATGTTCGTGCCAGATTTGTTCCCAGGGCAAACTATGTGGCTGCTGTGTTGTACTGTAGCAGGTTTCAGTCCAAGTATTTTATTTTTTCTGTAGCTAGTCATTCAAACATTGTACTCAAGGTTTTTGGGCTGAGCAGCCAATATGGTTCCATTAAATATATGCATAATATGTTCCTGTGTTGTCTTACATCTGTGTATGTTCAAGTTTTATCTATATATTAAGAAAGAATATTTGTTCCAGAGGATCCAACATTGCCAAGAATATTAGGAATTTATTCCATTTTGAAAGCTCTTGCTTTAATTCATTGCACCTTATATATACATTATAAACCGTGAGTAAATAAATATTTACTGTTTGTAGTATAAAGATTAAGTAGCTAAATAACTGTCTGCTTTTCAAAGATTGCTCTGTAGAGTTCTTCTTCTCAGTGGCTGGAACCTAGTAATGTGAATGTGAAAGAGCAGCTGTTGTCAGAACAAGGGCCTATAAAGAGACTCTCTGTTATGCTGTTGATTGTGGTCTTCTGGAATGTGATGCTGTATACTCTTGTAGGTGGTTACCAGTTTTTCAGAGGAATGATGGTAGCCACATACAAGAACATGGCATTACAACCCAGAAAATTATTATCTTCATTTCTGTGAGAACCTGAAATCTTTTATTAACTCTTTAATCATTAATTAATCAAATGATAACTTCATTAAAATATCTTAACCTGATTTCCTTTGTGTGAATTATAACAGACTGTGCAGTGTTAATTTAATTTGATAATTTGTGATAATTTTATACTTTCTTTGGTGAATGTGTCTTTACCAAAATTTAAGTAAAGTTACTTTTGAGTTTAGTTTTTAAATTTTGTCCTCAGTTTTTTTAAATATGTTGACAGTTCAGTCAGCATTAGTACCATTATTCATTAATCTGTCAATCATTTTCTGATAGGAATTAAAATTAATATTATTAACATTCTGTAAAATACTTTCTAAACTTTGGTAAACATTGTAAACCATTTTATCTCATGATGTACCTGCATTGCTGAAGCAGAGTTGTATGGAGGAGGGTGGCCATTCTTGGGCACTGTTATACAAAAGACAGTAGTTTACAGATTATCAGTATTATTTTTTTTATATATTTAATTATGCTTTCAGTAGCTCAGCCTAGTTTTGACTGAGATAATTAATAATTAATTTGGAAGGAAGTGGTCATGTCCTGGTTTAAGGTACTATCATGATATTAACTTAACTTTCAGCATTCTAATTGATTATCGCTGGTAATGTTGACATACTAATTGGTCCAGTAAAAGGAATGTAATGTCTGACACTACTGGCAGATGTCTTTTTTATAACATTTTATTGTAGTTCCACAAATCATCCATATTTCAATTGTTGCAGAGTTGTGAGCTTGGGAATATGTTCCCTTGTTGTAACAATTCTAATGTACTGCACTGAAGTGTTGTATTTCTACTCCACAACACTATCTTTTTATGTGATCTTCCCATGCATATTGAATGGTAAGTATATGCTGTTAAAGAATAAGGTTGGCTATTCAGAAACTACATTTTATTTTCTATAAACAATGTTTAACAGTCATCATTGTTGGTCTCCTGGGTATTAACATCATGTGCAGTTGTAACTGGATTAAAATATATCAGAGGAACAAACTGCATCCATCTTCTTTTGTGATGATGTAGGCAGTGTGTTCCTCCAAAATGTTGGTATCTACCTGATGGATTATTTATATAAAAACATATGAAACTTATTTTTGTTAATTTGTTATGATTTCATATGTCCATGTGAAATTTACGTAATATCTTGAGTGATCCCTGTGGAACCAATTCTTGAAGATGATGATCTTAAGTGATTACCAATAAGACTGTTGATAGAGAAGGATTAAATGTATGTGCGTACTGATACATGTTACATCAGCACTTTAACCATCATTATCTTGTTATGGATTATGAATTAGATTATTATGATCACTTTCATTATACAACAGGCAGGACAGAGTAATGCTGCAGGATTTTAAAATTGTCTGAAATTTCTTACTCTGTATGCAGCCCTGACTCTGATAGGACTGATCGTGTTGCCTAAGAGATTGATTGATGCTCCTGCAGTTCCTGAAGATGAGAATGCAGAATTGCTGAGGCAAGCAGCAGTCTTCAAACGAAGAAGACCTAAGAAAGTAAACTAATCTAAGCTGTTTACTGCCATTTATTCTTGTAGTTAAAGTTTATTTAAGCCTGTAGATATAAAGAATAACATAGTAGTATGTTTCGCGATATTTATAACCATTTTGGTAATTTATTCTCTGACTGGCCATCTCAGGATTGTTTATTCTTGTCTTTAAACACTGGTAAAATATTTTTATTAGTCATATGCATGCTCATCATAGGTGCAACTAATAAACCTGCCGGTTACACATTTTGGATTGACTATTTTGTTTTTATAACAATGATGTAAATGTGTAGCGTGAATTTACAAATTTTATAAATAATATCTTATATATCAACTGATCTTCTAGGTTGTGATAATATGTAGTCTTGTAGGTGGTTATCAGTGTTGGGAGGAATATATTGCCTGTCCTCAGGGTTGAAATAACCCTGGAGATGGAAGTGATTTGTTCCTCTGCATCACAACTCAGGAGATCACAGTCAACAACTTCACCACCACCACGAAAACCTCAAATCTCTAATGATATCTTAAATGAACTTGTGAATAAAGTAATATATATATATATATATATATAATGTTACACTCTAATTTATACTTCAGGACTTTGCACTGAAAGTTATATACATGTACTAATTTATTTTATATTATAGTATAACACATAAAAGATGCTGTGTAATTCTTGTTTCAAATTATGAAATTTGAAACATTGCAATACAAATAATTTTAGAATGATATAAATGAGATTTTGAAAGTGGTAAGATTACATTGTAAACAAATTCTTGTTCTATTCTGTAACATTTTCCTTGTACATGTTATATTATGTATTATTATTAACATTTAATACTGGAATGAAACAATACTTTTCTCTGTAAATAAAGTTAAATATTCCTTTATAGTATACAGTCTAGAGCCTGTGTTGAAAACTATCAACCATCTGTATTGAGTTTGTTCCGTGAAGTCACATTATGCAGAAATTCACGTGCAGCAGTTGATACTAATTAGAAAGATGAGTCAGCTGTTTCTAGTGTTGTCACTTAATGATAAGGAAGGAAGCTGGGTGGTCATTCATAGTGGCAGATGAACAGTTTCGTAATGCTAACAGGAATAGTAGATTTTGGTTTATGGTCTTCTTGGTTATGCAACTATGTAGTCTTGTAGATTGTTACTAACATTTTGGAGGAGCCTGCTACTTCCATCTCCAGATGTATGCGAAGTAAAGTTTGTCCTGCTACGTGCCGTAAAGGCGCTTGGGATGAGTGGAGGTATAGCTCCTCTATTTCTTGACCTCAGCACTAGATGGGATTGAGTGGTCGGCATTAAGCCCCGACCGGCTTTACCCCCAGGAAAGGACCCCAGTGCCCATTGTAGAGGAGGCTGGGTGGGCCCCAGAGCCAGTCTGGACGCAGAGGCTAGAGGAAAAATCCTCTGCCCCTGTTGGAGATCGAACCCCAGTCGCCCAGCCCGTAGTTAGTCACTATACTGACTGAGCTATCCCGGCTCATATCCAGATGTATGTGGAAGGGTTATAGAGTATGGATGGATCTAGTCAAGGTGAACAAGAAAATTGTCTAGTCAGAACGAGGGATGGAAGGAAGTAGATAAGAGCAATGTCCAGGACAATTGAATGGGGAAGAGGAAAAGCCCTTTCAGGGCTGGATACATCACAAGGACTGTTCCTTTAATGCATGGCAAAAAAATATGGTTGTATGGCTAGTTCGTTGTCATCGAGCATGTCATCACTATAACAATATGTATGATGTAACTATTCTGTGCTCTGACTTCTGAACTTCAGTACATTAGACCAAGTCGGAAGGTCCACTGAGTAAACAGTTCTGAAAATGCTTCCATAAGAAGTAACAGGGTAAAATATTATTGTTAACTTATCTGGATGTGAAATTCATGATGAAGGGAGGATTAACTTCATACACCTATTGTTCATAAAGATAATCAAGAGAATACAGACGGGAATCTTCAACGTGCAGCGCAGGGATAAAACTTTTTGGGGCTGCAAATTTTTAATGGTTGTTACACTTGTGGTTTTCATGGCAATGAACATTTTGATTGTGATCTTCTGGGTTGTATACTGCATAGTCTTGTAGATGATTACGTGTTTTGGAGGACATTGTCATTTCCATTTTAAGGGCTGATATGGATAGTTAACCCTATTTACGACCTTCCTTGAAAGTGCCTTTTTCAGGGCCTTCCTGTGAAGCATAGTTTTCAAGGCCACTTTTCTGTTTCCTACGTTCACTCTATAAATTACCCATATTCCTGATGTACTACTACTGTGTTACTTAAATATTTAGACTTAGTTAGTTTATAATTGTACCCTTTCTGGAGGCTGTGTCTGTAAATGAAATGAAAAAAAGTATTTAATTCATTCTGTATGAAAGAGGCTGTTGATGAGGATTCTGTAAAAATTCTATAGTACAAGTGCATTATGAAGATACAGTGTTACGGAGATGAAAGTCATGAATCCAGTCCACTTTGCCTACATGGATGAAGGAGGATCAGTGCTGTAGTTTTGTTCTAGTATATGTAATAAGAGTTAACCCTTTGTATCGATTATTACTTCAGTATATATGTAGGGCAGTCAAAAAGTTCCTGGAATTGTGGTATAGCACTGTAATGGTAGGACATATGGCAATGCTTACCTAATCACCTTCAAAGTAGGACCCTTGCTCCATTAATCCTGCCATTGTTGGGAGCACCAGCGGAAGGCTTCGTTTGGAATCTTCCAGAGTTTGGCCGTCACATTCGATTTGATGTCCTCCATGGTTGCGAAACGCATCGCCTTGAGGAAAATTTTCAGAGTAGGGAACAGCCAGAAGTCACTCTGAGTGAGATCCGGAGAGTATGGAGGTTGGGTGATGGCAGGAATGCTTTTCTTGGCGAGGAATTTCTGCACAACCAGCGATGTGTCGAATGCGACGGCCAAACTCCAGAAGCTTCCAAACAAAGCTTTTTGCCGGTGCTTCCAACAATGGCAGGATCGATGGAGCAAGTGTGTGTGTGTGCACAAGGATCCTACTTTGAAGGTGATTAAGTAAGCGTTGCCATATGTCCTACCATTACAGTGCTATACCACAATTCCGGGAACTTTTTGACTGCCCCTCGTAGTTCTGACTTCTTACCAAGGTGAATAAGTATGAACAAACAGTGAGTAGGTGCATATGCATTTAATGTTTGTTTATTATAAGGGAAAAGTACATCATAGTCATAATTACGTATTAAGTTCAGTGATAAGCTTTATTTACAGGGTTTGTCTCAACATTCAAAATAACATTCTCCAGGACAAACACTTGTACACAATTTCAAATATTTATAAATATATTCTTTCTTAAAGCATATTGGAAACCTTTCTTAAAAATGTCAAACTTTTTAAAGAAAGTCTGCTTGTTGCTGACAATTATTTCACTTTCTCATTGAAGATAGTGTTGTGTATTAATTAACTTAATACTATGTTTTTATTCTGAAAGGATTTTTTTTTCATAGAGTTATATTCACATGAAAGAAGAATTAGAGAATGGGAGTATATGACTTACTAAAAAAAATGAAATTGAGTGTGAAGTGACAAAATGTGAAATAAGATTGATTATATACTTAAAATTTGTTGGTATTTGAAATGCATTTTATTATACTGTATGTTTTGGCATATACTTAAGGTTTTTTAATATGTTGAGCCAAATTTTTACATAAAAATTTCAGTTAACTTGTTTTTGTTTATGAGGAAACATTTTAATGCAACACTGTTACACTGTGTGATTTTCTGATTTCTTAATTTTAGCATGTACGTCAAAATCTAGTCGCCTACATGTAATGTTAAGGTACTTGTCCTTTGTTAACTTTGTTCATTGTTATTTAAGTTGTTCTTACAAATTCTTCACCTATAATGTTTGTCATGTTATTGGATTTTTTTGTTGCTTTGTAGGTGACCAGCAAGTTATATTTATTAACTTTTGAAAGTATATATTCATGAATGTTTAATAGTGCTGTGTTAGGATTAACAAATATAAAATGTAAAAAAATATGAACAGAGCAATTCCATTAATCTTTTGTGATTCGCATGGATAGACTAAAATCCGTTATTAAATCATAGTAAAAAATTTAGCTCAACAGCACCTTGCTGTTTATTGTAACATAAGAAATGTTCCATACTGCATTTGTAGTTTGATGTAAGCAACAAATTTCATTTATGCACTTAAATAGTAACTGGCAAACACAAAAAAGCACATAAATGGACACATGATATAAATATAGTTGGAGATGTCTGCTGTCAGCTTGAAGGAACCCAACAAACAAAACAAACCCACATATGTTTTAGGATGGCTAAGGTTTGTGTTCTTAAAAAGGGTTGGATTAGAAGAACAGGCTCTGATTAAATTTTATTTGACAAGAATTGAGGAGGGACTGTTATGATATATGAATGCTTCAGCTTCACACAAATAGTCACTCTCATGTATGCTTTGTTGCACTAAGCTTAATAAGCCAGTGTATGAAACATCACTTGAAATTGCTTGTATAGTCCACAACACTAAATTTTGTTCCAATGCAGAGAAAGCTGTGTGTTTCAGAAATATCTGTTTACAGTAATTCTTTCTTTGGATAATTGAGAGCATTTTGCTGATCATCCTATGATGTGTTCAATAATTATTTTACTGAACAAGCCCATGTGGAACAGCAGATCAGCTGAAGTCATTGCATCCAATGTGCTCAAGCCATTCCATCCTCGTCTTTCTTGTTGTCCAGCCGTTTCAACTGTGGAAAGGTTAATTGTATTTATTATTTGTACATAATTCTCTTTGTTAATAATGAACAGTTATTTCAGATTTTTATTCTACTTGTGTCTTAGAAAATTATATATGACATATTTGTGAAAATTTCATATAAAATGGTAAAGTTTTCAACAGTTTATGTAATGTACCATTCCTAAGTTGGTTACTTTGAGTGATGGGTTTAGTTTAGTACCTGAATTTCATGAAACCGTTTAACTGGATTGATTTTGTCAATTCATTTACTGCAGTAGCAGGTTGTTATTATGAGATTGAAATCTCTGACGTCTGAGGAATATTTGTTTGTAGAGAGCTAGCCATTCAGATATGCTGGCCAGTTAAGAGCTGGCTGGCTGGCCACTGTACAAGGCAAATGTAAATAAGATGTGTGCTTAGGCAAGTTATCAGTGATTCAAAGAATATCAGGAAAATGGGCAGTGAGTTTCTGAATGTGCAGGACAAACACCCATGTTTCTAGTCTTAGCAAATTTTTTTTTACATTACTTTCAGTTTTGCTATATGTAACATTTATTTGTTTCCAAAACAACCATGTTTGCTTTCTGAGTTTCTACATAATTTAATCTTACTATGGATATAAAGTGATCTCATATTCACAGAACATAGTTTCAGAAAGGCAGTACCAGTACCAGTCTCCTGGAACAAAAATGTTGTCATAAATTCATTGAAACATCCCCGTAGATGGAGACAGCATGTTCTCCAAAATGTTGCTGTACAACCAGAAGACCACTTTTTAAACTCAAATCATCATGAAAACCAAAAATTCCATGTTTACAACGAACTTTGCAAACCTCTGTTATCATGCCTATATACAGAATTATGTCATACTGTCCATCCATGTGCCCTGAGTTATCAGTTTTCATTTCAGAGACCTGATGCTTCCTAGCATACAAGGAATTTTCAGTGACATGAAAGTCCTTGACATTATCATCACAGCATTCATGACATCAGAATCAGGAAGGTGTTACTCTGCATCGAGACATACAAAAACAATAAGCATAGGAAAAATCAACACTGTTGATAGAAAAGAAACTAATGAAATTCCCTTCCAATATTTTAATACCACAGTTACTAAGCATTTTGTAAGGCTAAAGAACAATGGGGAACAAGTTTTTATTTATTTATTTACAGGATACTCTCTGTCAATAGATAGTAAATGTCTGCTGTGAGTAACTGCTCATATGCATTAGCTTGCCTTCTGTTTTTCAGTGAAAACAACTCAACATTCTTGACTAGTTGGTATTATCTTGATAATGTATAACCTGTACTCATACTGTCCTCTTCTTCTTTTTACAGTATTGTTCTCTTAAACCTCCTTTTTATTATATGCACACATACACCCACACACAAACATGCTTCTTTTTCTGTAGAGATTTCCACCAGATACAACGATTTTCTGTCACCACTGGCTAGACACCCAACTCCTGAGGATGTAATGCATAAAAGGAACAATTGGAGTATTCCATATTGATGCACCATATTTTTAAAGAAAGTTTCCATAGTCAACTTTTCTGATAGTTTTAAATAACTCTTCTTATACAAATATTCCATAGTAGATGCAGATATGCAAGCAGCTAGAACCATGTGGACATGCTGCAGGTGGGTTAGTAATTAAGCGTGACTCATCACTTCTTTGTCCTGAACCTGTACCTGTACTGGAGTGTATTCTGTGGTTCTCTCAATGGGGACTGCAGAGAAAGCATGCTTATAGATCAAGGCAGCTGAGATTCCTCCAAGTATGGGCCCCAGCCAGTATACCTGTGTAACAATTTAACATATTTCCATCACATAAGTGCTAAAAATATATATATATTTCAAACTCATTTCTCTAAAGATTCTTGTCATTTCACCTATTTTCATACCAACTTTGTTAAGTGTTTTTGAATGTTTTGATTTGATGTGAAGATTGTCTATTCTGTCGATAGTTACTTAATTCCATTTAACAGTTTCCTTTGGAAAGCTAATAGTCACTCCACTGACAAGGAATTCCCTGCCTTTTGTGGAAGCAACAGGGTGATTACTTTGACCCCTATCCTGAACGAGTTGAACCCAGTCCACATCTTCACATTTTATTTTTATTTCAAGATCTGCAGGTGCATTCTCATACTTTAACAACATAACTTTAGATTGGTAAACCTTCATAATAAGATTCATTAATGCATTTGTACAAATCTGTAATACTATTTATTTCAAGCTCATTAAATTTGTCTTTAGGTGTTACCTTTCTTTGTTCTTAAGAATTTGGTTGCATTATTCAAATTTTTTAGACTTTTTTTTATTGTATGCAGTTTAGCCTTTTTCCTTTTATCCTATTCTTCCTGCACTCTGTCAAACCATCCATTATTCTGGTTTAGGTGTTAGGCTGTAGGTGTTAAAATATCAATTTTCAATTTTTGAATTTCAATAGATGTTAGAGTTTGTCTTCTGGGTTGCAACACCATATGAACATCATAGGTTGATAATGTTTGAGAAAAGTATCTTCCACATGGCTTTAAAAGCCAGAAGACCAACAATGATATCTATACTGCTGAGAGAACCTCACATTTCACATAGTAGAAGAATTTTCTTAAGTAAATTCAATTCATTTATTAAAGTGCTTGACAACAGCCAAGCACTAATAACAATACAAAAGCAAACAAACAATGAACTGAATATATAAATGTACAATATTAATTTATTGCAAAATAATTTGTTATATAATACATGTTCCAACAGTTAATTTAAGTTAGCTGAAGAAATAATTCAAAGTACTGTTCCAAATTATATTTACTTGGCTGTTTATTAGATGTTTTTCCAGAATATCTTATTCCCAAGGTGCCTAAGCTAGAAGTCTAGGGATTTTTTGTTTTGTTTTATTTTGTAGTGGACACTTCACGTGTTGGCTGCCTTGTCAGCTGAACAATACTGGCTTTTCCATAGGTTCAGAGTAGTGAATCATGCTGATTATGTCACAGACTTGTAAGTTCTTTTGTGTTTTTTTAACGTTGAAGACATTTTCCGAATGTTTTTCTTTTTTGTTCCATATTGCCACATTATCTTAAGTTATGTTTTAGATATAAAACTCAGTTATCGCCATATGTCCAATTTCCATTGGTAATTGTATGTCAAAAAAACCACTTGTATGCAACACATCACCCAAAATATGGTTACATTTATACAGTTTTGTTTAAAACATTTGGGGGGGAGTTACCCCTATTTCATATATTCTAGTTGAGTGTGTAGTAATAGATTGTGGGAAGGAACTGAAAATTTGACACTGATATCAGTGGTTTCCAAGATAATGATTCACAAAGTTTAACATTAATAATGTAAGAATGGCTTATTTCATTTAATTCATAAGACTCTGGATTCTCTTTGGCTGAAGTTTTTACTCTAATTCCTTTCCAAGCTGTGTTGATATTGACTTGATTTCAAGGTATCCAGCTACAAACTTGCATTAGAATTTAATGAGTGACCATTAAATTTTATTTCCACGTGGTACCAACTGAAGTTATGCCCTAACCATCAATCTAACCTAAAGTAAAAATGTCCATAAGTTAAACTTACCCAATGGTTATCCCATATTCCTGTGAGTATAGCAGAACCAAGAGTGCGTGCAGGATTCATGCTGGAACCTGTGTAATCCAGCTGTAGAACAAAATTATAATAATCTTGTATTTTTACAGTATTAAGCTATACTTAAGAAATATCAGGAAGCAAGAAGGTCTTTGCTTAGAAACTTAGAGAAAACAGGGAATAAAGAGCAACAGGTGAAGGAATACGTGAGAAGGATGCACTGGAAAGGAAATAATTTAAATGTTTCATAATCTGATATAAATCTTATGGGGAATGAAGCAAAGGATTTTTTGGGGGGACATGATTATGAAGGAAAGGTGTTTTTCTTAAAATACTTTATTTGCATGCATAATTTTGATACCACAGAATCCCTACTCAGTTGCCCCCGAAATGCATTCTCCTCTTTATTATACAATTTGTGTACTTTTACCTCACTTTTGCATTCACACTTCTGAAAACTGATCTTTCACTGTAAAACAAGCATAATATGGGTACAAACCATTGTTGTGAATGCTGCAGTTTCTTTATTACCACAATGCAAGGGCCACTCAACCCATGACCAAGGTCCATGCAGGTGTAAATTATGACAGAATATTTTCTGTTATGAAATCCATGCATATTTTCTCCCATTTTTCCTCTAGTCTCTGTGCCCACCCAGTCTCCTGTCCAGTGGGTACTAGGGTCTTTTCCCGTGGGTAAAGCGAGGCTGGGGCATAATTCTGACCACTCATCACTATCTAGTATTGAGGTTTAGAATGAGTAGGAGCTGTATCACCTCTCCCCTCAAGTGCCTACGTGGCATGTGGTCAGACAGCTTTATTTTATTTTTTTATGTGATAGTGCAAGAAAGGTTACAAAGGATGGTACAAATCACAGTCTGTTGGGACCCTCACAGGGTGCATACTGTGTCATTGTATTATGTTGGTGAAACATGAAAATCAGTTGATTTAGAAAATGCAAGTTCTTGTTATTCGGAGATGTGTCCACACAAGACAGTGGCACTCTAAATACTAAGGGAAACAGAAAGTACCAAGTCGCATATGTACATGACATAAACAGTGTTTGTACTTACTACAGCGAGGTGGCCCATGGCAATGGTAAGCCCAATGGCAACAGGAGCCAGTCCCTTCACTTCAGAGCGATTCACATCACACACTCCAAATACCACTAGTACAAGCACAAATCCGAGGAAGTACTCGATGCCAAAGCCTTGTACGGGTGTCACACCATGGGTGAGTACAGTAATGCCCAACTTACTCTGTGCGTAATGTGGTGTTAGAGCCTGTAACAGTACCATCATAAATAAGGGCTAATCAGTCTGCGGTGATGTTCGTTCTTTGGTCGTTCTGTCTAATATACTAGTGTCATCTCTTTTGTGTATTTAATTTTATATGCAATTTTACTAGTTTAGGAGTTTGAGACTCAGTTTGTCTGCATTGGGAGAAACAACAGTTAATTTAGCCAAAAGCTGATTTAAACAATTTCATAAACATTTTTGCTTAATAGATTCTTAAAAGAATTTTACTAGACTGAAAAGTGTCACTTCCTTGGTATGATTTTATAGGAGTTCAGAAGGAAATGTTCAGTGGAATGTGAATTATCACATTCTTCTGCAAGAACTCTGTCAGGGTTAGGGTTGCTTGCGGTTCTGATAGTCTGCATTATGCAAATTGAGGTTAGGAGTCCACATGTATTTCTTGTCTCGTGTTGGTAGCTTTGTGTTACTGTTCTGCCTTGTATTACATTATTACACCTCAATTATTATAAATTTTACTGTTTTCCAGAGTTTTAAATTTGGTGTTTTGGTTTAGTTTGTTACAGAACGTTTTTAATTGCTAATTATTCTGATTTTTTTTTCCACTGTCCCAACTTTTCATATCCTGTTACTGTACCATAAGATAGTATCTGGGACCTGTTTCAATTAACTATTTTCTATTAGAATCTGTGGTGTGTGTGTTCACTTTAGAAAAGGTTTCCTTCATGTTGCTGTGAAGGCAGAGACCACGAGATCCGAAAGTCCATAAAAGTGTTACCCACAACATGTTTTATATTGACTTAAAGAGGCCTTCTGCTGGTATTATAATATTTGGCATATCTAAATTGTAATTGATGATATGTGTTATAAAATAATTATTTTTATAAATGTTAAAATTTAATACAGGCATTTATTTAAACTTATGGGCCGGGATAGTTCAGTCAGTATAGTGACTAGCTATGGGCTGGACGACCGGGGTTCGATCCCCGACGGGGGCAGAGGATTTTCCTCTAGACTCTGCGTCCAGACCGGCTCTGGGGCCCACCCAGCCTCCTATCCAATGGGTACCGGGGTCCTTTCCCGGGGGTAAAGCCGGCCTGGTCGTGATGCTGACCACTCACCCCCATCTAGTGCCGAGGTCAAGGAAGAGAGGAGCTATACCTCCACTCACCCCAAGCGCCTGTATGGCACGTAGCGGGACAAACTTTTATTTATTTAAACTTCTTTTAAATAAAACGTAGTAATGAGTTTGATCCCTGTCCCCCAGATAGGACCCTGATTGGATGGTAACAATAGGATTAGTTCTTTCTTAATAATAGAAATGAATTAGTCTTAGTTGTAAATGTTACCTTTAGCACGCCTGTGCCTGCAACTGCACCAAGGCACTGCACAGTAATGTAGAGAAGGGCTTTGAGGATGGAGATATTTCCAGTAACCAGCATGCCACATGTCACCGCCGGGTTCACATGGGCCCCGCTTACGTGCCCTATGGACTGCAAGCATTAAACGTGTACGTCCTTCACCCTTTTCAAAATCAGTCTTACATTTCTAGGTAATAATGATTTCCTGAAAATAATGAGATGAAATAAAAGTATTTGTGCTCTGTTTTTGGTTTTATCCATTTTTTTAAAAAAAGTCTTAAAATGTCACTACGTTTTGAAGGATGGCTGTTCCTTTGTCTTCAGGTGAAAATGGGGAAGCATTAGCTCTTTTGAATCTGGCAGACTGAACTATTCGTGATTTCAGGAAGATCCATCCTCTGAAATGTAGTCATTTTTAGGGACTTTGTAAAGAAACATGATGTGCAAAGTCCAGAACAAAAAATTTAGTAATATAATACCATCACCAAAGACATTCAGGGAAGAAAGGAACCCGGGAAAAGCCACTAATTTAATTTGTAACATTCAGACTATATACCCAAATATAAATATGCTCGTTTAATTGTTAAGAATGCTGAAAAGTGGTCAGACCATTTTCCAAAATAATTTTCTCGTCTTATACGCTAAAGGGGCTTATTATCAGTACCTTCTATATACGTGGTCTATGAAAATGAGAAATTGGAACAGCAGTTTAGGTTTTTCTACGAATAGTAAATATAAGTTATCATGTCTGCTGTTAGAGGAGTGTGTTGCAACCAAAGAGTCACATAGGAGGACCACTGGTATGGATCTATGAGGGCTATTAAAGTCAATGGTCGTCGAGAGACGCTAATCGTTGTTCCAAGCGGTTTGCCTAATTAGCGACATTTACAGTTACACTTCGCTTTTGCAAACATGCAGATGACTCCAGCCTCTTGTATTATATTTGAGACGTAATGACAAGGCAGTAAAACTGTGCTGTCCGGAAAGACCTCGAGCATCTAGAAGTTACGAATATTAATATGTTTTCATCACAAATAACGAAAATTATAGCCAGTATGTTTAGACTAAAGGCTTTTGACGAAGGTGTGTCACTGAATTGATGCATGTTCTTGGGCATTTTCCTTCGTCTGTTAGTTTAAAACCGCAGGTGAAATCATACAGTGTAATCAGCACCGCCTTTTGGAAGCAGCTCTCCGGTGTGTAAGATTTTGAAGAGTAGAGTAAATGATCCACGAACTAACCCAGTTTGGGAACCATGTCACCATCTCCAGTAACCACTCATAAGTCACAAAAGCAATGTGAAACAAACAAGCACCAAATACAATAGTTAATGTGCCCATTATTTATTAGTAAATTCGTTGTGTGCAGAATAATGTAATATTTAAATGTGCACAACAGATTTAAAGGTCCTCCACTCCATGCCCATCAGGGTCGTTAAATTTCGTGTTTACTTACGATAGTCTAAGCAGTGATGATAAACTGTTGTTGGTCTTTCTGGATGGGTCCTCTTCCGAAATGGCAGGCCAAATTTTTACGTGGTAGTAGATTCTAATGACGGATTAACATGCTGCTGCGGAGAGCACGTATTAGGACGTAAAAGGGAGAACGTTAAAGGACGCTGGAGGAAACTGCTTAATGAGGAGCTTTCTTTTTTGCGCATTCACGAAATATTACGGTGACCAATTAAGGAAGATGAGATGTACGGGGGTATGTAGTACTCTTGGGGGGGGGGGGGGGAGACTAGAAATGTAGGGAAGAGGTCACTTCGATGGAAGGGTAAAACTAAAATGGATATTAAAGAAATACGGTATGAGTGTGTGAACTGAATCCATCTGATTCAGAACAGAGTTCAATGGCGGGCTGTTGTAAACACGGCAATGAACCTTCGGGTACCATAAGAGACGGGGGATTTCTTGATCAGTTGAGCCACTATCAGTTTCTTAAGGAGGACTCTGGTTCATGGCGTTAGCGGTGGCATATTTTCCACAGTCTGTTCGAAAGATTTTCACCAGTTTTCCCTCGGTTTTTGGCTTCCACTATTCGTATTTCGGTAAGAAAAGTATCTTACAGACGTACCATCTTGAAACAGCCGCTGCATATATATTGAAATGGTTTATGACCACTGCGTTCTGAAAATTAATTGGTCCAGTGGCAGTGACAGCGCTGGCTGCGACTCCTGTTGGCAGATCATGTTGCTTCATGCATTCAACTGACCATCCATTCTCTTACCTGGACAATGGCCATGATGACAAGCCCAAAAGTGAGGGAGACCAGCACTGGACCCTTCGCGCTGTCTCCAATGCTTATGCAACTCGCACACCCGTAGAAGTTAAGGAGCAAGTTGCCAAGGAATTCGGCGAGTAGCGCCCTCCAGATTCCCCGCGTAATCTCCTCCACGCCCAGCTTCTCCTTGATGCTGGAGCCAGCCATTATCTACCTGCATCAGACGTCAAATTGCGAAATATAAATCAACGGGAGATCTGGCCAGATTGTGGTTTATTGCTTTATCGAAGCAAATCACGAAGCAACCCGTTGGGCGGCGGTTTGAATCACCCGGGGGGGGGGGGGGGGGGGGGTAGAAGTCTGTGGAGAACAATAGATTGTATTTTAAGCGAGTCTAATTCTGTCCAAAGCAAAAGTTCTCAGCTGACGTCCCGCCATAATATTGTATGAGCCCCTCGTACCTTTTTGTAGTACTGTATGATGAATAAACAGTTAACGCCTGAGAGAAGTATTTCATGAATAGTTAATACAGTGATTCATAAAATTTGTAAAATAAATTCCAGTAACAGGCCCGTGTGAACCTGTACGCACTAATAAATTACCTGTAGCAGCGGACGCCGAATTACTCGGTCATCAGACTGGTAACCAAACTGGTGAATGCACTAGTACATGCCTTGAACGGGAACTGAAGAGCGTACCACTTTATCGAACATTCTGGCCTGTTGCGTTTTCGACTGCAGTTTCAATTGAAGGTAGTACCTGAGACTCTTTCTTCATTATAATGTAGAATAATTCAGTCCATGTTTGGTAATTTAAATTATATTCAGATTGAGTTTAACAGTTATATTTATACAAACTAATTTAACAATTATGACAGAGATAGAATAATTGCAACAAATGGGGAATTTAAATACGATGAAATATGTCATATTGCAGTCTGTTTGTTAGTAATTATTCCTGGTGTTAAGTATTTCGTTACTGTGGGTATTACGAACGGGGCGGGTGAGGAAACCTGCAAATGTCGGTACAATGTAATTGAATCAGATTCTGCCTATAACTACTGTTCACTCCGAAGACAGAATCGTGATTGTGTGTTGAGCTTTTAATCCTGGAAGGGTCCAATAATTTCATATCCTCCGCTATCCATACGTATGTACGAGGTGCTACCCAAAAGTTCAGGGAATTTCTCCACAAAAAAAATTGCATATCATAACTCCTAGTTTCCACCGTCTCCTTCGAAGTAGTCCCCTTGGGCATGGATACAGCGACCCCAGCGTTTTTTCCATGATTCCATGCATCCCTGTAAGTCTTCAAGTGTGAGTGTTTTAAGCTTAAAAAATTCACAATAAACCTTCCTGTTGACAGTTTGACCAGGGGGGACAAATTCGCGATGTTTTCCGGTGTCGTGCATGTAGATGGTCGTCCTGAACGCTTATCGTCGTCGACAGACGTTCGTCCATAAAAAAGTTTTACTTTGACTCATAACATTCTCACCAAATGCTTCCACAAGCATGCGGCGGGTTTATACAGCAGTTTTTTTAAGCTTAAAGCAAAATTTGATGCAGATTATTTGCTCCTTAAAATCTGCCATTTATGAAGGTTTAAAAAAATCGCCGAACCACTACAACACAACGTTACAAAAACGCACGAGACTCAAGAACGCGGCCTCACGCCTTCACGGCTGTTGGCACATTAATTTACAAAGGGTATTGCTCGCCCCATCTAGCGGCTGCAGGCCATTCCACAACCGGTTCGAGCGTAGAATTGAAATTCCCCGAACTTTTGGGTAGCACCTCGTATGTAGTTTTATTGGTAATTTCCCGTCGACATGGCACGAGCGTATGTCTCTCAAACAAGCCAGCCAGCCATGGACAGATTTTAATTCCAGCCCACAGAATGAAGAAGCGCCCACATTTCATTCATTCATATGAACACAAATCTAGACAAAAGCGATGGTTATCTCAGTGCTTCGTCATGATATACGACCGTTTGCGTTCCATTTTAATATACCGGTTTCAAGATGGCGTAGGAGTATTTCTGGTATGATGCAAGTCCGCATCTGTGTTTGTTCTACGTTACAATTTAGGATGTTAGACTGGAACTTGACAGGGATCAGGTAGGCAATGGTACGGTTCCATTATTGCGTGGATAACTTGATTTGTCTGGTGTGTTACGTGCAGTTAATGGGAACGACTTGCGTTCATACAGAATTTGTTTCAGATTCAAAAATTTATTGTAGTATTTAAACATTTGTATGTTAAAGCTGCATATGGCAGAGACCACCAAAAACCTAGAATACCGATGGTTTACAGCGTATATTTGTGATTCTGTTTGCTTCTCCGAAACTGAATGAAAAGTTTAAAAGGGGTGATTCTAAAACAAGTTTGTGAAATAAGACGGCAGTTTAGAAGTCAGACTTTGCCAGATCACTTTCGGAGAAATGTAAAAGAAATGTTTTACTGTATAACGCAATAGTGACATTATTATCATTGTTGTTGTTGTTGTTGTGTCTACAAGGCAAATAAAAGAATTTTATACTTTAAGCGTAAGCTGCGTATGAAGACATAGTCTTTCAGCTAGGTGCGTCATTGCTCCAAATAACACGCTGGTGTTTGGATATTTTTAGCAAAAGTGATGTCTTCTTTGATGACATTTTCTTGGTACGTGGAAGTGTTTAGATTGATTATATGTATTCACTTTTGCTTTGTTTTGTTTTCACTTGTTTTAGTTTTTCTGCTCTTTGTGTTTGTATTTATTTTCTTGTGCTGACTCTAATTGGCTCCTGACTTAGCGTTAAAATAAGGAATTGAGTTATTGTGATTTTTATTATTATTAAACTATCTTAACATTGTGTCGCGGTTGTTGGGCATTTAATAATATTGCATTTCCGCACGACCTGACTCCTAGACCAGGATCCACCACTGATTATCATCGTCGTAAAAAGAAACCAGCAGTCTAAACGTGATGCTAGGAAGCAAATATTACCCCCGGGAAAGGACCCCGGTACCCATTGGATAGGAGGCTGGGTGGGTCCCAGAGCCGGTCTGGACACAGAGGCTAGAGGAAAAATCCTGTGCCTCCGTAGGGGATCGAACACCGGTCGTGCAGTCCGTACCCAGAGATTACTATAATTAATCGTTGAAGAGCCCAGTGGGAGCCTTATGCATAACTTGCTTTAACATTCAGTAAATCTGCGTTTTGCCCACAGATTTTTTTTAAGTTTTTTATATAATTCTCTGAGTAAACAGCGATTATTTCCTGAGAGAGTTATAATTATAATCAAGTGATCTTTGTACGAAATAAATGTGTTTTATGTAGGAACTGAATTTTTAAATATTATTAAGACGACCTTGTGCTTCGGAGGATTAATGTGTGACATGTTATTGTAAATGTTTGTCAGTGTAGTGTATGTTTAATTTCGTTTAATAGCGTGACAGCAATATACTTTCTCGGCAAAAAGGGATTTGATATCTGCGTGAGTTACATTAACATAATTGCCTGTGATATGTATAAAAGGCATGGGACTCATTTGGAAAATGTGTGTATTCCACACTAGAACACGTTTCCGCTCTCTTCTGTGTTGCCTTTTGTTTGATCCGAGCCCTTCCGCAAGATGACATGCGCAAAAATATGCTTGCCATTTATTGGTACGGTGATAGGTGTGCACGTTGGCACCTCACAGGCTTGTAGCGCTCCTCAGTCCGAACTGAAATGTTGTCTATTTTTCAAAAAGGGCGTCAAGATATTTTGTTTTTGACTCTACCAATTTTCGATTTGCTGCTTAACCTGTGTAACAAAATAAATAAAGAAGTGATATTTTTATGTTCTCATGGCGGCGAGTGTGAAGATGGCCGAGAGAGTCGTGGGCGACTCAATAATAGCCCTGATGTTGGAGGCAGCAAAAACCTCTGAAACGTCGGTAAACGTCTTCAAGACTATACTGAGCACCAACCCAGAAGATAGCCATCTTCATGAGGAAGTTACCTCTACGAAGGAATACAGATATGTCTTATCTGTCTTGTATTTCGTATGGGTTTCAAACTCCATCTTCCAGCCAAGGCGAAAAAAGTTATTTTTGAAGAAACAGGAAGCTTCAGAACATTGTACAACGAACAGCTTCATAATTTATATTCTTTACCAGATTTTTTTAACGTGATCAAATCAAGTATGAGATTGGCGGGACGTGTAGAACGAATGGGAGAGATGATAAATGTGTACAAGTCCGAAAACCTAAAGTGAAGAGACCGTATCGGAGACGGTGATCTAGATAGCAGGATAATATTAAAATAGATATAGCCATACGGTGTGGACTATATTCAACTAGCTAAGTGTAGAGCTTTCGAATGCGGCATTGAGTCGGTTCCAGCGAAAACGGAAAATTTCTTGACCGACTGTGTGATTGTCAACATTTCAAAAACTGTTCCGTTAAGTTAGGTAGTTGAGGAAGTATCAATCTCAATTTGCTCCTGTAACCAAAATTAGCTTTCAGAAGCTATCAGTAATGTTCTTCCAAACAAAGTCTCATGGACATCTGACAAACGAATGGTCGGAAACTGAGGATCACGACAGAGTACACAGACGTAGCAAACTGACTTCGTGTTCCTGTTTTCTTATTCGCGCAAAAACCATGTACCACCCAGACAACAAACACAAAGTAGCCTCTATCACGTCTGATAAGCTAAACCTCGTCCTCCTGACAGAGGCTTGAAACTACAGAAAATGTAAAACATGATTTGTAAGCGCACTCAGCACGGTAGGAATGGACCAGCAGTGATCAACGCCTCTTCGCTCTTTGCTTCATTACGACCAATTGCAGACAATTGAAACTTTTATCTTGTGAACCACTTAACAATGAAGAGATGTTACATATGGACCTAACACTATGTGCCATTTATCACTCTGTAATTATATCCTGCTACAGCTAAACGATTTTTAACGTCAGAGGGTACATGAGGATGTTTGCTGATGGGCGGTAGGAGCTCTTTGCATGTTAAAATGCCCACCAACAAGATAAAATTACAGAAAGATCAATCGAACCTGACTTGAAAATGCAAATCACTCGACCGTCTTGTTGTAGTCATGAAGATATTATTATAATCGATTGTGCCATGAAGCAAACTAATGATGCTATATCAACTGCAGTGTTTAACGCCCAGTGTCAGGATGATCAGTAACTGCGGATGTTACGAGGTTGATCCTGCAATCCTGCACGAAGACCGTGAGTTAGAAATTGTTGTTGACTAATTCTTCAAATCAAATATCCGGAAATGAAACCCAAAATACGTCACATTATTTGTTCAAATCACAAGGCGCAGATTCAGGGATATATTTGTTTACAAAATTCATGTGGGAAGTTAAATTTCCTTAAATAATGCTCATATCGCTAATTTTGGATCAAATGACCGACTTCCATTTTATCACAGACCTCGTGCTTAAAAACTAGTTATGAAAATTTTTGTGCATGAAGAAGGAACTCGTACACCGTTGAACAGATGAATCGTACAGCAAAAAAACAAGGAGCACTTCAGGAACCGTATTCATCTTCCACGTCAAGTGCACTGGAAAATATAAAGCTTGCTCCACTAAACGTGATTTTTATAATTATTATATATTATTACCATTATAATCATAATCTTAATATTTTTCAGCTGCAACATACTGAAATCCTAGGCACCATGTGGCTGTTACAGATTTTAAAACGTAGCTTATTTTTCATTCAGCGCCAGTGTAAACATCATGTTTACCCTTGATTGTCCTTCACGGTCTAAAAGACGAGTTTCTTATGAACTTATTTTTAAGAATTGTGAATTAGATTCTTTGTTTTTGTCTATGAAACAGTAGTGTTAAAATTACAGTTTTGAGCTCTTGTATTTGTTTCCCGTGGATTTTGATAACATTCAACGTGAACCTATTTTTAGGCACCCTGTGTTGATGTTACAGAAACGATGATTTGCTTCATTTTATGTAACAGCGAAGTAAATTAACTTTATTACTCTTTATTTTTGTTCATTACGGTTTATAAGTTGTGATCGTATTTTTTTAGGTGCTTTGTGTCTAATTTTACAATCTCAGCATTATCATTGTGTTCTGTGGCTCAGGCAAGCAAAGATGAAAGGTTTTGTGGTGTTTATTTCACGTGTATGTTCGACTGAAAATTTAAGTACTTTCGAGTACCTTGTTTCCAGTATTTAAAATTGAGCAACACATTTACTTTGTCTGAAATACGCCAGTGTAAAGACACGTTTCGTCTTTTGGCATGTTCTTTGCGACTGTCCCATGATTCTAACAAACTTTTTTTTGAGTCCACAATTTTTCTGTTCGCTGTCTTGTAACCCTTCACATATAGGTCCACACTGATATTCGGATTTTAATAAGCTTATATCAAGAATTTCCTTCAAAATCAGTGATGGACAGACATTTTTTTTTTAAAAAAAGGCTCTAGCTCAGTGGTATTCAACCTGGGGTACGCGTACCCCCGGGGATACGCGAAGACATCTTAGGGGGTATGTGAAATTTAAAAAAAAATATATTATTTTATGATAAACATTGAATAATCAGTAATGTAATTTATTCAATTTATTTTATATGTAGATTATATACTATGTATAACTTGAATTATAAACCAACAATTTTCGGGGTACAAAGTTGAAGAGAAATTATATCTGGGGGTACGCGAACAAAAAAGGTTGAATACCACTGCTCTAGCTGAACATAAGCCCGCATTTATCTGACGCAAAACAACCACAGTTACGGGTATAACAGCACAAGTCGCGTGTTTACTGTAGCTGGTTGCCACCCTCCAGGAGTGTAATTGAATTGTGCTTTATCGTTGGTTGGGTGGAGTCGATGTCAGCAGTTCGAAGCAGGAAAACTGCTTTGTGCACGCCGATGTCCTTACAGGAAAACTGCACGAATTCAGGTATCGTAGTGGAGGCCACAAAGTCCCAGCATTTGTTCACCTTTATCCAGATCAGTTACGCAGTTACATGCAGTGTTTAGAGGACCGTTTTAAATAAACATTCGAGTTTTGTAAAGTCCTTGCTCTGAAACAAAATCTGTTACTATTAAGAAACTTCAGGACCCGATGTGCGCCACCGTTGATGACTCCACTTCGGATACTCAGTTTGTGTTTTTTCCACAAAAAAACCTTCATGGAAAGGTTAAGTTAACAATTTTCCTTTCAGTTTAACGTCTCTCTTGCTTTTGCTTTATTTCCACCTTCCGACCATCCTTCCCTCACACATAGCATCACGTAATGACGTCATTCGTGTGTACCGACACGCGATCTTGTGACATCACTTTGTTCCGACTGCTGGATCACAAACCAGATCGGTGTTGGTGGTCTGCCCTATGACAACCGCAATATTGAAAATAATGGCTTTTTCATGTGCCTGACACATATTCAATACTCAAAGGAATGTGGTGCATCTGTGTGTCGCCCGAATTAGCACATCTTTCAGTTTGTTTAATGTAAACCCATTCAGCAGTGCACCTTCCGATTCCAGAAGGCACGAATTCTGTGCTCCTCAGATATGTTGATCCAACTTCGAACACCGCAGTTTCAGAGATAATGCCATAATATAAGAAAAATCACTTTAATCGTGAGCAATTCGTTCTACTCTGCGTTTCGCAAGGGACTGGTTAAGATGGAGTAAACTACGAGCATACCTCGTTTAAGTGGGGTTTAGTTTAACAGACGGAGGACAGAAGAGTGCTGATAGTCAATTAACTTCAAATATTAGACTATTACGACATTTTAAGTTGACTTTGGCTAACAAAACATTAAAAAATTTGGCAGAGTTTAAACACTGGGAACGCCTGTTCAAATCAAAATTGCGTATTGACGAAATTATGAGCACATTAAATTCTGGGAGTGTTTGCTACCGCAGTGCGAAATGTTTTGTCTGCTGAAACGTAAGATGTGATTATACAAAACTATGTTATTATTTGTTGTTTTGTCTGGGTGTGAAACTGTCTTTTACAGCAAGGGAAGAACACAGATTGAGGGTGTTTAAGAACAGAATACTGAGGAAAATATTTGGACGTACAAGAGATAATGTGACAGGAGGGCGAACAAAGCTCCATAATTTCGTACTCTTCATCAAATGTTATTAGGAAGATATAATCAACAAGGATGAGACAGGCGGAGCATGTAGCACGCATGGGGGCGATGAGAAATTTGTATAAAATTTTTGTCGGAAAGCCCGAAGGGAAGATACCGCCCGAAATACCTCGGCATAGATGGGAAGTTAATATTAAAAATGAACCTTTAAAACATATTTTTGAAGGGCGTGGACTTTAGTCATCTTGCTCAGAATAGAGCCCGTTAACGGGCTCTTGTGAACACGATAATGAACCATTAGGTCCATAAAAGGCGGGGAATTTCTTACCTAGCTGAGCGTATCTAACGCAAGCTTCTCAAGGACTCTGCTCCTTGGCAGCTGTCTTTCAGACAGCAGGAAAGCAGCAACAGACCGCGGTTCCTTCGACCAGAAGGAGAAAGGAGTCGCGTTATGAGAGCAATATCATCGTCGCCATGGCAGGCTCAAGGTGAGGTTAGAGGTGGAATGAGCGTGACACTGTTTCGCGAAAACAGCAGAAACATGGACTTTTAAATAGGAGTGAGGTACAAAACCTGTTTACGGAACCCGCTTTTGATAGAAACAGACTGACGGTATGAGACCAAGTTCTCACGTTCGGTTACCACAAGGGTAACACAAGTTAGAATAATTTCAAGGCTGTTTTAATGTGGCGGATAGTGATAAAACTGTAAATTTCATACTAGCTCTATGCAGATGATGAAAATTCTCTCGCTCTGACTTAGATTCCAGGGTTGTTACAGCGCTGTTTTGGGTGTTGACTCACTTGCCTCAGAGTCCGAGCTCAGTTCAGGGCGTTTTATCACTAGTAATAGTTATTTATTTCTGTAATTTCGGGTAATATGTTGTCCGTGTGTCCTTCATGCAAGTAAACAATCGACTCTGGGATGTAATTGTGTGGTTAATTATAACTCGCAAGAACATGTCCGGAACGCTGAGCAAATGTACAATCCCCATGAAAGAAAGGATTGGAGAATCCACAGAGGTTACAAGATACGTCCAAACCGTAAGTGATGACGGAAGAGAGCGCAAACATTTTTGTTATAGCTCTCTCATCCACAACGAACTAGATGAAACAATTGAATGAGCGGTATGGTACTCTAAAAATATATTCATTAAACATAAACCACAAATCTGGAAGTGAGGAGTTTGTAATTGTTTGTGATCCCAGCCTGTCTGCTCTATAAGAAAGAATCTGAGTTTATTACGTTTAGTCACAGTGTGGCGATACACATATCACGTGCCAGACCACAAGCATTTTCATTTTACTATTTGCTGGTAGACCACGGGTATGTAACCGTTTATTTAAGAATGATATTAAGCCGGGAAACTTGTATGTCTGCATATTTCCATTTTTATCTGTAAAGAAAACAGTAAATTTCCACGTGTGACCATAATCTTGAAGAACTACACACATTGATCAGACTGTGGACAGAAGTAGGAGGCAGAGAATTTATGCAAACCGAGAATATTTTAAACACGTATATTGTCATAAACATTATCCATAAGGTCAAAGATCCCTTAGCGTCAACATGCCAGCGAGTATAATAATTTTGCATAACACATCCATTATCATAATAATTTCCCTGTTAATATATAACATACATGAAGATGTCTGTCTTCTGGGTTGTTGCGCTGTGTAGTCTCACCATGCAGTCTTACCTATCCTATAAATTACATGCTTATATTATAATGCACATTTCGAGAAAGGATTCAGGTTGTTCTTACTGTGACACATAGCGACTAGAAATGCGTATGATTCAGGTCTTATATTTCTTATACTGTGCAATTCCTAAACAAAAATCTAGACAAACCGGCAAAATGTATATTTATAACAATGGAGGCAAAGCAGTTTGATATAGTCTCATCCTTTTTAAATTACTTTATGTTGCTACCTCTAAGATTATATAAAATTAGTAAATTTTCCGTCAAGAGTGGCGGGGAAGTTTAAGGTATTAAACACACATTCATAAATATTATTCCATAAGAGCCAACATTTGCTTATTATGTAGATATAACGCAAACATTCTTCTTCTTCCTCTTTCTGAAATGCGACAAAGTGACAGCTGTGAAATACAAACAGAGGTGTTTTGCCTGAGAAATTTTAAGACACAGGTCATCCCGCAAAAAAATTCTCGTTTTTAAAACATGTTAGATAGAGCACAACTGCACAATATTCTTATGCTCAGAGTTCAGTCCTTATATGATCACTCAGGACCTGCTGCTTTTTGTGTCACTGATAAACCGGTTTGTCGTGTAGTTTTACAATCGTAATTTAAGGCAAGACTTGTAGTGAATGTCTCATTAGATTGGGGGGTACAATTTCATACTTTTGGAGTGACCCAGGTTTGATTACTTCGTCGAAATTCGTAGTTCGGTTTTTAAAACACCTATTTTGCTCAAAGTGGGCCACTGCATTGCTTTGGCGGACACATTCACAAGCCATCTGTAATGCACTTCTTTCAAATCGTAGATTCCAGTGTAAAGAGACGTAAGTAAAAAGTCAAGACTGTTGGTTTAGTGATTATATTTCATATTACTTTTAATGTGGTAAAATTAATACTTCAGCCATTAATTAGTTCGTGCCTGAATTTTGTAACAATATTTATAAAATCCAGTAAACCATATTTGCGAGTAATTAAAAAAGATGTTTTTAGTTTCCTGAACTTGTGTGACAAGGGCGAAATATGACGTAGTTTCTTGTATGTATTTTATGTTTAACCTTAGTCTAAACCCTCTTAAGTAGAGGGTGTCTTGTACACAGAATCCGGTCGTAAGATGTTCTGTCTCCATCTCTCTCCACCGTTCTAGGCGACAGTAACCTATTTTATAGTTCAAAATCGACATACTGACATCTATCCCGTTGCGTGACACCGTTCAATGCATCAAGTGATAACTATGCTACGACACAGCAGTAAATACTAGAACAATGGCTAACAGGAATGTATAGATTTGTTCATCTTATTTCTGTAATATATAACCAGATGAATTATTTCAGAAAGTACGGTTTGTTTTAAGAAAACTCGGCCTCTTTTTGTAATATTTGATAAAACAAACATCTCCTACAGCATACGAAAAATACCTTCATAATATCGTGCAGTCGAACCTGAATACTGAATGAATATACGATAAATTGATCACGTACTCTTCGCTGATAAGTTAGAACTTGTGAAGATATATTAATCCTGCTGGATTAGGCGGAGGATAGGCTGCCGTGCGATATTGAAAATCTTCTAGCATCCTTATCGATTCATTCTTCACTAGTAAATTCTCTATACAAATAATTCCGTTGTATCAAATCCTAAGATCATTAGCCTATTATGAGAAGTTGGTAGAATTCTTACTACTGAATATTTATTTGCCTGGAGAAAGCAACAAATGTTCCCAGGTCGTTGACTTTTAGAAATACGGACCAGGCCTCTCTTAGATGCAAGGCAAACACTCTGCAGTTGAGTAAACCTGTTCGGTGCCTCTTTACGTATCTCAACATATTGTGAAAAAAACAGCAGTCTTACCAGAGAACATCAATTTGAACAGGCTACTTGTTCCGCTCGGGGCGGTGAACACCCAGCTAGATTGATGAGTTGCTTTTCTGGGTTGTGACGCCATATCGACTCGTAGGCCGATCCCAACACTTATGAGGAACATGTTGTCTCCGAAACGTTGGTATATACGTATAAGTCTGCACGGTGCCACGGCCCAGAAGAACAATACCATATGTTGCGAGAACCTTAAATCTCACACAGCTAACTGGATTGGCTGATCCAAGCACATAACATTGTTTATTTGTACTCAGTAACAGATTGTACATTTTTTGTGACGGACGAACTTATATGAATTATTATGCTTAAATTATACGGTAATTAACAGCTACCGAAACGCATCCGTGCACACTTAACGCGTTGCAATTTCAGTACAGTAAGTGCAATGTCCACAGGGCGAATTCATTAAGCCAACGAAGTGTCCCTGAGAATTTTTTCGGGATTAAACCTCAGGCTTATCAGATCTCTGACCTGAAACATAAGCTTCACGCTTCGGTCATCTTGAACCGAAGAGATTTCCCCAATACGTAATGGACAGCCGGCGAGTTGCCTGCTGACGTGCCGGTGTCACTTGTGACTAATCTTGAGTCAAGCCGTGTTACTGAAACGGCTGTCACCTACCAAAAGTTGATTCGGTGCTTTCAAGAGGTGAAGCTGAGTTGGGCAAACGTTCCGTTTCAGTGATCTGCCTTATCAGTGAAGCATTCAGATGTTGATCTCTCACTGATCCAACCACTCAGTCACTTCCTCACGCTCAAGGTGTATTTGTCTTCAACATTTACACAGCAGCTGCTAAATATAGCCTACTGTTGTATTATTGAGTGACAACATGTTTCGACATAGTTTTGTCATCATCAGGCTGTTAATTTGTGCGCAACGTAAATATTAACTAACTCTGTGAAGCAGAGTCCGTTCGATAATCTGATAATCGCTCAGGTAGTCAATAAATTGCCTGCTGTTTATGTAGCCTGCCACTGGTCCCTATCTTGAGTCAGATGCATACAGTCTACACTCTTCTGCCCTTTGTCCTTAAGATCCACTTTAATATTATCTCTCCCTCTACGTTCAGGTATTCCGAGTGGTTCTTAACTTCAGGTGTAGTGTAAATACTGGGGCCCAAATAGGAGCAATTCTTATGTAAGCCAAGTTTATAAAATAAAACCATATTGATGTTTTTCTCAAGGTATTTGTCGAAGGAAAATGTTCAAAAATACGCACCAGTTTGCCAAATGAAGTCAGTAAAAGTTAATAATTATATGAAATTACCAACATTACAAGTTTATAATTTGCAGGTGTGGGTCATGATCAGATGAAAATTTGTTGAACTGCTCGAAAGAGTTCATTACTTGTAACAGCAGTTTACAAGTTTTTGTGTATAATTCAAAGTTGTTTATTTAGAGATGCCTCTTCAACTGCTAACTTTAAGGCACTGTCCCAGAATTTCTATGAAGAGAAATTAGGGAAACCATAACACATTACTCAACTCCTCACGCAAGCTTATCCTCAATGATTTGATAACATGAGGTGACCAGCACAAATTATGGAGCTCCTTGTTATTCAGTTTTCTTTAGCATCTCGTTACTTCATCACTCCTAGGTCCAAATAATCTCTTAAGCATCCCGTTCTCAAATGCCCTTAACCTGCGTTCTTTTTTTAACGTTGAAGACCAGGTTTTATTCTCGTACAAAACAACACGCAATATTACAGTTTGGTATCTTTTATCTACCACTGGCATATGGGTCTACACAAAACGAATACTTTTCACGTGAGGCTGTCTCGTGAGACTATATCTCCGTACCCCGGAAAAGTTATCTTCCTCGGAAATGTAGGCCTAGAGAGTGGCAAGCAATTTCCTATCAATATCCTTCAGATACACAGAAAACTGAATAAAAATTGCTCGAGTTGAATAAAAATATAAATTTCACTACGAATATGAAATAAAAATTGAAGCAGATTTCGCCGGATATCCGTTCCGTTATAGCGTATGTCCTGTCGACCTCATTTTACTTCAGTTCTTGATTATGACGTTCATTAGTATTTATCCATGCGCGCCCTTTAATCTCGCAGCTCTACATTCTAGCATGTCACAGATTACCGTTACATTGCATCGTACAAAATGGAAGCGCGCCCATTTACCTGCACAACACGCTGCCACATCGTGGCAGATTCTCTTTAAACCGTCACTCACCTGAACGAGAAAAGCGCAAAATCGACTCCTATCAAAACAAGTGATGATTTTTAGCCAATTGTGTTCAGTGGTTTACTGGTATTTAGAATCCGCTGATATATCTGAAAAGAATTCCAGAAGTTGATGATAACATTTTCGAAGCGACTTTATTACAAATCAAGTGATTCCGTCAATTTAAATTAGATAACAAGCATTTGAAGTGTCTGCGTTGCTTCAAGTACCGTTACTTTAAAAAAAAACTGGAACCTAAATTAATATGCTGGAACTTAAACAAATTTGTTGCAAATTTTTGTATTTATTTATCCACTGTTGCCAAACCTCCATTCCTGTTGCCCGTCCTTCTGAAATCTCATTACCGCAGTGAAACAAAAGACGACTTTTTTGTGGTTTTTGTTGTAACAGGTTTACATTTCTTCTTTTATGCAAGTTAATAAAGGAAGTGGATTACTTTTGCAAAGCTGAAGCAGCCTATATAATGATACACAATATTTGCAGCTGTCTTTTAGAGTCAAAGTTGTTCTTTACGCTTTGATATTTGTCCAAAATTTTGTCAGAATGTTGTCAATGAAGCGACGGATTGGGGTTATGAGCATCGTAGACGAAAATGTTTAAACTACAGTACTAAAAGCATTTCGTAATCTGTAAGAACGTGCTCCATCGTTCAGAGAATGTCTGGACTTGATTCTTTGCAGCAGACTTTGTTGTAAAATCAAGGATTTTAGATGGGCGCGGCATGTAGAAAACATGGGAAATATGAGAAATGCATACAATATTTTAGCCTGGAAACCTGATGGGAAAGGAGCAGTTGGGAAAACTGTGCATCGATGGACTAGATTCAGTTGACTTGCTATTGGGTCCAGTGGTGGGTACTTGGGAGTAAGGTAAGGAACACCCGGTTTCCATAATCGGCGGGAAGGTTCTTGAGCAGCTAAGCGACTGTCAGCTAATATTGCGTCCGTCTCTTTTCTGGAGTGCACCCTGTTATGTTATGTACAGGTCTACAGAGAAATGTAAGGATATCGTCAGTTGTGGATGTTATTATGAAATTAGAAACTCAGTTTGTTTTATCGCTCGATATTAATTTTCGAAAATAGATTTGCTTTTCCACGTGAAATCCCTGAAATCGTACAGAGTTTCGCTTTTTTGTATTCGATTGTATATGATTCCCTAACGTTGAGGACTGGTCTTAACGTGAATTAATTTGTAACCGAAGAAAATTAGACGGGTATTGTCTGGTGCGGTCTTAGAGTCCTTCATTTCCAGTCTGTTTAAAAGTTGGAACTTTCGCGGGCTTTAAATGTGCCACGGACTTGAACAGGAGCATTACTTTGATAAGTTCGATGAAGCCTATAACCGTAAGACGACGATATGTAGCTTAATATCTTGAAAAGAAATCTTATTCAGTGATAATACCGATGTTCTCCTTGAAGAATACACTCCCATCTAACTCATATTCAACTATTTGTGTACGCGATAAATGAAATTGGTTGGAATTAAAAAAGATATTCCGCAATTCTTGAATACAACGCTGAATGTTAAAATGTGAATGGACAAAATTTAATTAGCTGCTCATATATATGCCAGAGTCCTTAACATTTTACTTGTGGATAAAAAGTAATAGACAGGCTATAAAATATTCTCAAGATTTTATTTAGATTTTGCCGAGTGCTTAATACAGAAGCGTACTTTTTAATTTTCCAAAGATGGCCAGAATGTTTTTTCTTGTTTACTTACTGTCTTAAGCAGGAATAAATGCACTATAATAATTTTTTTTACTATGTTTCACTTATTCATGTTAACATAATTAGTCGTATGCTCTTGTAGAATCAATTACTAGTTTAATTTAAAGGAAGATTAACTGAGATTATTGCAATAAAGTCTTCATTAGATTAAATTATATTATGCATTATTGCCGGATTATTACCATTAATACTGTATAAAACAATAGTAATCATACCTTCTTGATGGAAAAATTCTGAACTGCAATTGAAATGACAAGTGGGCGAATTCGCGCCTTGATGCTGATGGCTCACTGATCACCTCTCGACTGACCCGCAAAACAGAGGACTTGTTCGCAATAAAACCCTCACACCGCACCGTCAAGACTGATACGGCCATCTACAGTGAACAGGACGAATCTCTCGTGCTCCTAATTGTAACACGGTATCCATGGAGGATGAAATGGAGTGAAAGAAATTGAGAACACCTGTGCATAAATTAAATGCGCGTAGTTAATAGTGCAGCAAGATATTCGATTTTTCCGTGACTCTGGTTGGCCTATGCCCTTGGACTGGTCTTCCTCTTAAGGAGATGGTCTGGCCGATAGAAAAGAGGCCCAGACAAAAGATGTATGTGTTCTGGGATGTCGCGCCGTGTTGTGTGGTACACATTAGCAGACGTTTCAGAGGTGCTCACTGCCTTCATCGTCAGGGCGATACAGAGAACCAGAGATGGAGGCTGCATCAGGAGGGACAACGTGGAAGGGGCCAGAATGGAAGTTAGAACGAAGGGAGAGTCTGACCATTCTCTACAGTTTGGGCAGAACACGAGGAGAGGGAAAAAAAACACAACCCAGAAGACCAACATCGACATCCTCGCCGCCTTGAGAACCACAGCATGAAGTTCGTCGTACCGATATTCTGTTCCAAGAGAAGGAAATGTGTCGTGACGACGATGCCTTACAGACTGTGAGCTTGAGGAAAACATTTTCAACATTTAAATGGCGCGTTCCGTCGTTACGTATTTCTGAATTGTGCGCACATTAAAAGGACGGCATTTCCTTGTTACATAATCTCTTTTCTACATGGCTGAGACTGATTGCTATAATTTTACTGACACAGGTACGATGTAACGGCCTTGATCCGTTTCTGAGGCAGTTTCATTCACGAGCAGTCACGTGCACAAGCGCACAATAAATACCCACGTGAATTCGAATTTGTGTGATAGGCAGTGAACACAACGCCCCAATGGAACGGTCCGAGGAGAGTGATGAGTGGATTTATGAAGTAAAATTTAAGCATTCCTTTGAACACAAAAAATGCCCTGATAACTCCATGGAACAGAGTTCTTCTTGAGAAGTCAGTAGTCGCTGAGCTGCTCAAGAAATTGTCTGCCTTTCTGTTGATGTGATCATAGGAAGCTGCCATTGGACCACATCCTGAGCCAGCCGAATCGAGTCCACAATCTCACTCCGTATTTTCGTAAAAGTCGTCATAACATTATTCTCTCATCTATGCCAGTCTCCCAATTGGTCTCTATCACCAGGTTTACCGACTAAAAAATATATATTTTTCATTTTTCGCTTGATGTCTACAAGTCCCGTTCATCCAGTCCTCATTGATTTCATTAAACTAATAATATTTGGATAATAGCTCATTTTTTAAGTATTAGTGAAAATTGAAAGGCGGATGAAATGAGCATCCTTGCTTCGTCTTTGGGATGTCCCGGGTTCAAGTGCCGGCACGGAGACCCGCTAACTTGACTCAGGTGTTTCTCATTTCTTCCAGGCAAATTCCAGAGAGGTTCCATCTAAACAAAATTTTGAGTAGAGAATAACTTATTCTTATTGCCGTGGCTTACAACATGATAAAATTGTACTGATCTTACATAACTAAGGAATAGGCCTAAGGGAAACGTTTTATGTAAAACTATATGTAAATGGGAGAATAAAATAATTAATGTATAATTATAAATGGGGTTACAAGAAAGGAGGGTAGCCCTGTTTAGCTGCTGTAGTCTTTTACTTAAGAGAATCAACTTAATAAATTATCCAATGTGTAAACAGGACCGATAAAAGTTTAATCTAATTGATTAGAATAAGTTATAAAATAACCTTCAAAGAATATTAGATTCATCATTTCAGGACATATTTACAGTCAACTGTATTGATCTGATGTAGATAATGTTCTGTGGGTACGGCCGTGTTCGTGTGATCTGTAATGCCTTCGTTTCGTAGATTATTATTGTCTGCATACTCAGTGGGTAACCACCGCCTTGATGAAATGGACAATGATTTCCGAAACGTCGTATAATACATCGTGTCCTCACCCAAAGACAGGATTCATATAGGCAGTATTTAAAGGAATAAGCAGCAGGTATGAATTTTGTGTGTAAGAGACAAGATTTAAATCACACCTCAGATTTGCGTCAATGAAATGTCTTTTTATTGTGTTCTTTCAAGACAGAACCGTGCTCTAATGGGACTCATCATGTAGATATCTTAACAAGTGTTTCGGAATTTGTGTTTAACCTCGCAAACATGAGTTACATTCGTCAAATAAAAATGTCAACCTTATCTTAGTTGCAAACTGATAACACCTTCACTCGTAGCTACTGTCAGCCACAAGTATTTGAACATATCCAGCAGAGTACACAAATGAGTAGATTTAGCAGTTCTGTCGCAGTGTCATGCAGTAACACACAGCAAATCTCATGACTCCCATAAAGGAAAAGCTGAGTTACTTAAATTTCTGGGGATGTATCAGTCGCAATTGATCAACAGATTATCCCGACACAATATAGAGATTTGTAAATGTGTTAACTGTTGAAATGAACGACGCTTTAAGTCTATTACGCCAACCTGCCAGATTTCTCTTACAATTCTTATGGAAAATGTTTACTTTGAACAGTGTTACCATTCCGTATAATTTACAAAACACTGAAGACTGAGAAACCTTATACAAATTAACAATGTTGCGAGTGATTTTGCATGACTGTGAAATGTGGTCTCTCATTTTGAGAGGAAAACGAGCAGAGAATATTTGAAAGTCAGGTGCTCAGAAAAATCTTAAATCTCAGGGAATTTTGTCGGTGGTTACCAAAATTTCAGATGAAATTACTGCCTTTACAAGCCTTTACAAGAATGCAAGGCGTCATAACCCACAAAAGTACAGTGAACATTATCAACTCCTTGAAAAATCTCAAGTATCACATAGGTCCTTATAATGTTTCGTTTGGCAATGCAACCCGAAATAAATACAACATTCCACTGTCCTATTATATTAAAGAGACATGGGTTGTATCCAAACATGCCTGCATAAGGCAGTTCCGCTTCAAGTATAAAAACATTTCTGCAGTGTTGAATTCTTTGTTGATATGCAGTTAATTCCAGGAAGGTTTTTGATAAGGAAAATCCAATAGCTAACATTTTGTCTTGTGATCTGATATTTAATTAAGGATCTTCAAGTTATTTGTTAACTTACATGACGCACGATAACAACCATACGAAAAGCTACACTTTTTATAAATATCGCTACCATAAATTCAAAACAATACGTTGAATTTCGCGTGTGTGACTTCCACCTCAGAAATCAGAACTGTTGATGGTAAAAACTAAAATTAAGAATAGGCCTGGAGGATGATTTCTAGTGTCAAAGATGTTCTCGGTGATTTCCATAAGATCATTTTATTTAGCCCAACGTTAGAATGTTGTCTGTATTGTATAAGAGTCAGCTTCGTGGTGTTTGCGCTCAGAGAAGGGATTTAAATGGACGCGGTTCACGGGGAGATCACCCTCAAATTGCGTAATGGGCCTGTGTGGTTCAGTTGGTGTTTTTCATTGTTGTCATGTTTTGAGCGACATCTTTTACGTATTTTAATAGCACAAAGTCCAGTTAGTTTTTGGTACGTGTGTTTGGTAAAGATTTCTGTTGTGTTTTCATAATTCCAAATACACTTTGTGACGTGTTGTGTGAACTAAACAGAGGGATGCTGTAGCAAGAAAGTATGAGAATGGCATAGGAGACTGACGTGTGAAAGGAATGTGAAGAAAATAGGTAAGAAAGAAGGGAAAGGGATAAAAGTGTGAAACGAATTAAGGAAGGGATTGGGCCAGGTATGAAGATACGAAAGAAATTATTCCCCGGCAATTTCGACAGGCTTTTTTACTCTAGCTTGGTGCTAATAGGCTGCATACTGGTACGTGATGATGAAATAGGCTAGAAATGAAGGGCCCAGAACACAACAGTCTTTTGAGCTGTTACACGCCGTAGGATGAGACGAGCGGGACACGAGAAGTGTAAAGAATTATATGGCCCTGTGTCGAGATTCAAACCACGTGTCTCCCAAATACAAACCAAGAGTTACAATCACTGCGCTCTAACGTTTATTTATTTGGTGGTAGCTACATGAAGGGAAAATATCTGAAGAAATTTTCAATAGAGCATTAAGGTTTTTATAATCGGTATTTTCTTCGTCAATTATTATTAAGACCATCACATAAAGGCGATGAAATAGGCATGTAATACGCAAGGGAAAGATAAGAACTGCATACAGAATTTTAGTCAGAAAGCTTGAAGAGAAAACATCACTTTGGAGACCTGGATGTAAATGGTAGGATAATATTAAGATTGATGTTAGATATAAAGTGAATGACAGTGTGTATCAATTCATGTGGTTTAAGACAGGGTATAGTGGCGTGCTCTTGTGAACACGATAATAAACCTTCGGCTTCTATAAAAGGCGGGTGTTTTTATTAGACGTGATTAGTAGGCCTGTTTCATCTCAAGGAGTTGCTTAGTAAAAGGGAAATTTGTTTTCATTGCAATCTGAATACAGTGCCAGAAATGTAGGCAATTTTGGACATTATCAATTTTTTAAAGTCTTAACTACGTTTCGATGGATGGACCTTCCTTTGTTTTCAGATAAAAGGGGAGGTGGGATGCACCTGTTCTGTTAGATCCGGTAGACCGAGCTGTTCTCCGAAGGAATATCCATCCTTCGAAACGTAGTGAATTTTAAAGTTTTAGCATACTTAAGACAACAAGAAAGAAAGTTGTTTAAAAAGACCATCTGCTTCAGTGCGACTGCTCGCGGAAAAAGAAACCGGTTATTTCACTGTTTCGTATGAAACCGTCTTAACCAACAAAGCAAGTAACTTGTTATGCTTTATTCATAAAATGACACACATTGCAGTCAGATGTAGCTCGAAGACTGATTTAACTTTGGACATATACATAAATACAATGTATTCAATTTATAAGAAAGGCCAAGGCTTTATAAGGGCAGCACGCGTGACTCTTTGACATTCTGCCTACACTTCAAAACGCGTGTCGTTATTTCGAATCCGCACATGTTACGTCATGGGATGCTGATCTCAGACAAGGCCTCAGTGCGTAATAATTGTTAGGCCGTTCTTGTACCGCAAATGCCCGTGTGGGTTTCCTTACTCCCACTGTCAAAATGAGTGATCGCAGCCTCCCAGTCTTCACTTCTTTTATTTCTTTATATCTGCTTCGTATAAGTAATCAAGGCTCTAATTACCCTGAGTGTAATTTAACGCCCGTATATCCTGCAATTAAGGGTCTTATCACATAGTATTATTATATATGTGAAATCATGGAAGGTGAGATGTACAGGAAATTTAACACGCATCGGTAAGATGGGAGATGCATACAAATATTTTGTTGGAAAATCTGAGGAGACAAGTTGCTTGAGAGACATAGGCATAGGTGGGAGAATAATACTAAAATGGATTTAAAGAAATATGGCGTGAGAATGTTGCCTTGTTTTATCTGGCCTGACGAAAGTGTTCATTTTCACTGGCCTGCGTCAGATTTACAAACCACCGGAAATGCCCAGCGCCACATCCGTTGCCAGATTCTTAGACTTCCTGAGTCGTATTTTACGCACTTCTGGCCGCGGACGTGCATTCTCGAAAACATTGCAAATTCTTAGAAGATTTTTTTCCCCTAATTAAGTTACTAGATATTTCATTTGTCAAGTCGAGTAGTCTGTGAAGAAATTTTGATCCCTGTTTTCCTTAAGTTCAGGATGGTGAAGTAAATATGAAAGTTCACAGATTTCATAGAATCTGCAACACCACAAGAAGAAATTTTAAGGGAAAACTAGTAAAGAAGCGAACGAAAATTCTACAAGACGACAGTTTCAGTACTCGAATATTATATGAAAATTAAATTTGGGTTGTCCAAAATGATTGAACGTTTTAGAAGAATTTCGTATACAGTTTGTGTCTGCGTTAAATTCGTCGGATATAACCACACAGCTTCGCGCCGACGCCATGTTTTCATGCGTAATTTATATGTAGACCTATATTTACTATCTGCCAATGCAGATTACTGTAACATTGATTACGGCATTGGTTCCCTCGGCCTTGGCATTCGGACGTTGTTATCAGAGTGCAATGAGGAACAGGAGTTCCTGGCGAACCTGGTATTTCCGAATGTCTCAGGGGCAGGCTGTGGTTGTGTACGAATGAAATCATTCCACTGTAACACGTCATTCTTCATAAAACGTCTGTCCTTTCATCTTATCGTTCATCGGTTCCATCTGTGCCTCTGTACTACAAACAAAGCCCCTTCTTATCGTCTAGCAACCAGATGAGGTTCAGGGAGAAACAGACAATCGAACAACACGGCACGAAAGATTCTAACAAGTTTCTAAAAAAGAGGCAAAGTCCATAAAATCTTCATCATATACAGATTCTGTTGGCGTTTGTCACATTTTCTCATGGTCGTCAATTGTAATTTAATTTATGGCATCTGATCTACCTACTTAACTTTCTGACTGCTTCGAGCACAGTTCTTGACGAGAAGCTAATAGTACTCTCAGCGAGTCAAGAAATTCCCCGCGTTTTATGGAATCCGAAGGTTAATTACCGTGTTCACAAGAACCCGCCGGTTAGATGAGTCCAGTCTATTTCCATAACATCCATTTTGATATTATCCTCCATCTGCGTCTAGGTCTTCCGACTGATCTCTTCACTTCAGGCTTTCAAAGCAAAATTATGTACGCGTTTCTCATCTCTGCCATCCGCGTTATGTTCCCGCCCATCTCAACTTCCTTGATTTGATCTCCCTAATAATACCTGGCGAGGAGTAAAAATTGTGGGTTTCCTCATTACGTTTTTACAGCCTCCTGTCACTTCATCCTTCGTAAATCCTCAGGTCGCAGATGGAGAAGACATCTAGATACGGAGGGTGGCTTCAAATATTTTGAACAGGGAGTCGCTGACAGCCGACAAGGCGTGGTCCTCCAGACTGGGGGTTGGGCGGGGGCTAATACGTTAGCATGTTAATAGTTTTTGCAAGATGGCTGTCTGTGGCTTCGTTCAACAAAGTTGCGTGTATATGGTTCTCTCATAGTAGATGTAAAATGAATCACAATATTTTCGAGTAAAACCACAACATCCCAAAATTTAGAGGACTTTGGAAATACCCCTCGCATTCGGTCTCTGAAGTGAATCATTACAGTTTCCTAACCACAGGATTAGTATCTCCTAGCCATATCTGCTATCAGTTCACGGTTTGGGATATGAGAATTGTAATGCGGGTGGTCATCCCAAGACTTCATCGCGTATACCTTTTTCAAGCCTTGTGTTCTCTGCCAGTTTTCTTTGCAACTTTCCTGATGAAAATGTTCTAGCCTACTTTTCGTCGATTCGTGAGGCATGTATTGTCATCTTGATTGCGTGTTCGGTGTGTATGTCCTCTGTAATAACCTTTGATATGTTTGAAGAATTTTAATTAAACTTGGTATGAACAACATGCCACGAAAATAACCTCCACTCCTGTAATTTATAATTTCGCGCCGTTAATATTATAGACATGACGGTAATACGTCCGAGATTGCAGGCGCTATTAATTTTTTTTGTCGCTGTAGAGCTTCAAAATATATGCAACTTTGTTCGAGGTAAATTTATGTAGAATATAAAGAAGTAATATAGCGATCCAGTGAATTCTGTAGGACTGTTTAGCCTTCCGTTAAGTAATGAACTATTGGAGCTTGACATTGTATGGAAATGGATTATTATACATTCGTATTGTGTACGACCCATTTTGTATATAACAATTAATCATAACGACAGTTTTAAATTCAGGTTATGTATGACAAATTCAACGCAGTGGAATGTGTAACCCCAAGATACTATCTAGCATTCACATAGAATAGTAATTGTGGATTTGTGTATGCTTGTTCATTTATATATCGAGAACGGACAAACCACATCTCCCCAACCGTGACATGCCTGTGCTCTGAAATCAAGAGGAGATTTTTAGAAAGGTCAAAATCCCGAAAAAATTGTTCTGGGTCCGAGTTCTGGAGAAGGTAGTTTTTTTAGCTCCGAAGCTGCTCTGTTGCTGGGGCAACAATAATGGATCTTTTATTGGCCACAGTAAGATTTCAGATTCTCTCGGCGGCGATTATAAAGATGGCTGCCTTCTGGGTTGTAGCGCTGTGTACTATGGTAGTTTACCGACGTTTCAGAGGTCCTTGGTGCCTCCATTATCAGGGCGATGAGTATCATCTGGAAATGAGAATACACGGTGCCACATTCGACAAGACAGTCATCTCGTCGCCATGGGAACTTTAAATCTAACTTAATTCTTATTGACGTAAAGTAATTATAGTCATTTGTAAACCATCACATTCCACAAACCGAAAAATAATATATATTCGTGTCTTAACAATCATTGAATTCTGAACCACATTAAAAGAACGCGCACGTTAAACATGAGATACATGTTCCTGAAAGAGGAAGGCAGTTTTAATAAACGCACATTTTAATGTGACGACATGCCACAAAAATAACTCTTAGTAATGGACGAAAAAATATACGGGCTACATTTTGTATGACTAAGACTGAGACTCGTAACATCAGTTGTGAGGAGTTGCTGATTCACGTACTGGTTTACTTACTTCTTCACCTGTGCGCGGGGGACGTTTACAAGCCCACGAAAAACGTTTCGGTTCACCTGTAAAGGTCGGACGTGCGTGGCAACTTTGCGGAACGTAAATGTTTCCTCCGGCATGAGAAAAAAGTGCTGTGTTGACTGACTGCCCTTGGCAGAGCAGAGCATGGTTGTGGGCTGAGTCGATTCTTTTCAACCAGAGTTGGGTTTCACTCACATGCCTCAGTCCATGGAACAATCATCTCATTTTCTTAGAAAAATTCCAATCAGATGATGAAAGTGTAATACTGTGGCTTCCGTATATTGTAAGAACATGATTAATGTGTATTGGTGTTTTCAGGAAATAATTAAATCCTACTAAAATGTTTTAAATGATTTAATTTCAATGAGTTTGTAAAAGTGGTTGCCAAAATTTATTTATCTGGCACTCTAGGAGAGCATCTGCTATTTTAGACTCGCACTTGTCTGCCTAATATATTTTTCCCCACAAACGTTCAACGTAGGCCACCTCCCGCCCAAAATTTCGGAGACTAAACATGCAGATGAATGGAAAGAATTTATCTCCAAACTATTCTTTCATTTGTAACGAATTCTTCTCGGGTTACTAGACGTGTCAGGTGGTTGAATGGAAAAAACACAAACGTTTCGAGAACACATGTGTCATATGCTCTTTGCATCTAACCTCGATGGATCTCCCAGTCTGACTACACATACTTTCCCGCTCTCACATGGAATTCGGTACAAACCGGGGACCTTCAGACCCAAATCATCCTTGACTGACCGGAGCACATTTATATTTTTCTCTCGCGGAATGACATTTGTTTTTACAAACCGTTTGTTTGTTCGTAATGCATATACTATATAAACTGTTTTTGTTAATTCCTACCCGAATCTTCGCTTAACTGGTAAGGGGGTTTCAGAGCACAAACGCCTTCATAATACCACAGGAGTTTAGTTTTTCAGCGTACGTCATCCAATGAGCTGAGAGAAAAACATTTCTGTTTGTGGAACTTTGATTTCTAGTGACGTAGTCTTAATAATTAGCATTTAACCAGTCATGTTATTTTAAGAAGCTGCCCGCAATTATACTTATTCGATAAAATTCACACTTTTGTTATAATTTTCACAATTTTCTTGGTCCATAAGATCAAAATATAACAGAATCGATTAACAAATCGTATGCAGAAAATATTGTGCTAAGAAATTATTGATCTGTCATTTTATTACCTTAAAGCACTCCGCGTCTGTTTATTTGTGCATTTCTATGACAAACCCATTTGAATATTTTATTGGTTGGGTCATCTACCAAGGTCTGGTGCATGTAATTTGCATGATGACGTATTCTGCATTAGTTATCTTGAAGGAAACCCGGAAAGATTGTATGGAATATGAAACAGCAAACAATGATGCAAAACGAACACTTTATAAGAACTGACAGCCGATAAGTACACTACTCAGGAGACAGTGTGGTTGATAATTATAATGGTAGTGTTATGGATCGATTAGTTAGGCTGATTCATTTATTGGTGTTCAGACGGGAGATGGCAGTCGTGATTACGTCACGCGCCACGCCCTGCTGTGATGGTTCAGTACAGCCCTACCCACGTGGGCTATGTCATTTTTCGAAATAATGCTGGCGAGCATCATGCGACAGTAATATTTCTGTCGTATTAATTACCGGCATCAAGTCCAACGCTGTTGAGAAACGCCGATGGCCCTTCGAGAGTCACGTTCTTGTTCGTACCACTGAAACTGAAGGAAATGGCGACGCATTGAGAAAATTGTCTTTAATGTTGAACTCTTATTGATGCACAGATTTACTGATAGCGTGAGTTGTCTCTGCCCACAAGCGACTGTCGTGATACTGATCAATATTTTCCTATTTGGAATCCGCCGCTGCAGAATTCATCAATAGCGACTCTACCCCTCCTTACTCTTGCTATTTCCATTTCCATAAAAGAGATAATGCTCCACATTTCTTGGAATTAACAAACATCCATTTTCACGAAGCTCTCGATACTAATTGGATTTTCAGTTTCGATACACGTACACTATTAAATAATAATTATCATATTTTTAACGATGCCATTGAATAACAATAAAATAAATGAAATTTAGATTATATTGTTGTGGAATTTGGAAGTTGTAAACGGAACCACAGTCAGCACTGTTAAAATTGGAAAGGAAATGAGGACTGTATGTTGTATAGGAAGTGTTTCCAGACCCATGTCTACATGAAATTATTTCATTGTTCTCAAGTGTTGAACTGGCCCTTACATTTGTACCAAATCTTTAAGTTAAACCATGCATAAATTTTAATATAATATGCTGTAAAATAACGAATGGTTAACAGAGTCTTGTATACGATTTTACTAACAAATGAATCACGGAAGTTCTGTAGCCAGTTTATTATTATTCCGTTTCGGGCCACGTAAAAAATAAGATAAGGTAAAGATTGTTTACATGAGGTGAAAGTCATTGGAGTCAGGTGTTTTGAGTGAACAAGATACTTTTAGACTTCAGAATAACTACTGACAGTCAACTGAACCGAGTAACAACATGTCAGTTAACGAGAACGAAATTAACAGAATTTTCATTCAGATCTGTACTTGTTCTATTCAGGGTACTGCATTTTCTCGCTCGCTTTCCGAAAAGGATAAAGACTAAGATCTGTAAAACTAAAATTATAAATTTATTCTATTAATTGTCTTTGGGTTAGGAAAAATGTTTATTCACAGAAAAATTCCTAATTAAAAAAACTGCATGCTTTAGTGATATTATGATTACATGAAGAACGATGGGGTAGGAGAGATTTTACTAAAAAGATTTTATTGGAAAACAAAGGACAACAATGTAGGATTTGAGGTTTCCACGGCGGCGAGTTTGAAGATGGCTGTCTTCTGATGTTGGAGGCAGCAAGGACATCTGAAACGTCGGTAAACAATCCATAAGACAGCCATCTTGAACGGACAACAACGTATAAATAAGATGACACTGTTTCGGTGTGAATTTGTGCACGGACGATCCTTTACTGAACTATTGCTACTTTCTTGCCGTCAACTGTTGATGATTTAGGCCTGTAGTTCCGTTCGTCTGGAAAACGATATCGTAATTCACTTCACCGACGATCATATGGACGCCATCTGAAGGCGACTCACGCAACTTTTTCCTTTCAGTTCATTTGCTAGATGGCGCATGTTGTGTTCTCCGACTATAAATACAGAACATTCCGACCTTAACGAAATTTATGTATTTAGGGAATAAATATTGTTCATATATTAAATTAGGTTCATTATTTACCTGTTTATACACGTGTTTGACCACCTCATGAGAGGATGATAGTGTATTGTGAACTGTAACAAATTTCAGATGAATTAGCCGTAGCCTTTTTGAAGACACGAAAATCGCCCGGAATAACTGAGGAAAGCGACGTAGCTCGATATAGGTTAACCGATGGCTGCAGACTATAAAACATGTTATCGCAGTGTAACAAAGAACTAAATTAGCCATTCGCAGCTTCCACGGGCACATGTAGGGTCCAAGACTATTGTGTTGTTGCTATTTTTTATTAACATAGTTTAATAATTTGGTGACTTTAGGCAGAGTGCGATAAAAATTGTCGAATACCCTGTGAATTTAGTGGTAGACAACTGAAAGTAAGAGGCCTCTTGGAAGACCTAGGCGTAGATGGGTTGATATTACATTAATATGGTTATTGTTTTGGAAGTAAGGATGCGAATTGGATTCATCTGCCTCAGAATAGAATCCTGTGAACGCAGCAAAGAATCTCCTGTTCCATGAAAGACAGGGAATTTCTTGCCATTTGTCAGGCTTACACAAACAACGTGGTCAGTCAGCTCCCTCTTCCTAGCAGTGATATGACGTACGCTGTTAGACAACTCAAAGTTTTTTGATCATATCTTCCGTCATCATAATTTACGACAGCTCAGATTCCACACAGATTTAACAGACTAAATTTATGGCCCCCAGACGTCATAGTGTAAACTGGAGTTGCGAGATAATATGACCATTATGAGTTTGTGGTTATATATGTCTGTATGCGCCTCGCAAAGATTTCTGGCAGAATGTTTGAATTTTACATTCTTCCATCACCTGGAAAGAATAAGCCAGGATTAACACCATTTATTGTAGGTCTTGAAAATGCACAACTCTTGTCCATTTTGTTTTTATATAAGCGCAGACTGCATGTTTTGTTATTATTAAGCATTTTCTACTTTGCTGTGCCTGAAATTACCAGCGTGGCGTTGTGGACATATGAAAAAAAAATTCAATGTAGTGTCCTAAAAAGTTGTGTGCGGTAACACGTCTTCCGAAACGCTGAAGTATAAATGTATTATTCGTTTAAAATAAGAGTAAGAACAGTAGACCATCAGCAGTTTGTTAAGCGTGGAGTACACGGAATTTGTAATGGTAGTGCATTTTCAGTTTCCGTAAAAGGCGTGGAATTGCTTTCTCGGGAGAGCTACTTTAGCTCCTCGATACTAAGTTTAGTCTACTGAATTCACTAGAAACATTTTTTGGTATGTTGAAGTATGCTGACATGGCGATAGCAAAAGTATTGAAATAATGTATTCGAAAGAGTCCCTGAGAAGCGTGTGCCAGAATATGGCCTCCTTTGAAGTTTGTGAAGGTCCAGAAAATACCCTGGCTAGGGATTCCCCACATTGGAATTTCCCGATCTTTGACCCTTTGTGAATAATCGGGGAAGTCAGTGTGCGGAGAATTCCACAGCCAGTAATTTCTGAGCGCGGAAATGCCAGTTGGTCTTCATGTAAAGTATCAGTTTCTTTTGTTCGATTTCAAACCAAAACATGAATGTTTGAACAAATTTTAGTAATACTAGCCTTTATACAATTTTGTGGAAATCCGTTCAGTCACTTCCCAATGAATGCGTTTAGGCGGACGGACTGAGAAAGCGATTTTAATAAGCACATTGCAAGGATGGGAATAAGTCTGAAAGCAGCAATAACAAATGTGTCAGTATAATAACAACTAATTATATGTAGGCGGGAGTACAGCGAATTCATGAAGCACCGTCTTTTTCAAATATGCCTCAGACAGTGGACAATACCCAGCATAATATGGGTGAATGAATCATCGCCACAAACGTTTAAAGCATCGTCGTTAAATAAACTACTACTGTTTACTTGTAGTTCTACTTAGGGATATTTCTGTGATCCAATGTTTAATTTCTCTTCGTGCTTTGATAATTTTAAACTGCGCACTGGGTGGTTTAGTACAAGTCATACCAATTACGTAATCGTCTGAAGTCTTACATACCAGTTATCTTAAAAAAAGACAATGGCGTCAGTATGTCAGTAACATAAGACAATGAAATAGCGTTGATCCGGCTGATATTTCCCTGTCGGGGTCAATTGTGCCACACCTGCAGCAGAAATTATACCCCCAGGGTAAAATATACCGAGTGAAATCTTATATCAATGTTCCTTTTAGAATACTATCATGTGTATCATCAAATAAGTGGTGTTTTAAATTGCACCTTAGGTTCCCTGATTGCTTTTATTATTGTTAATTAATGGCTCTCAAACCGCGACCTGCCGATGTGCCTTGTACGGCCAGCGTAACTGATAAATAGACAAGTTAGTCCTGTGAAGTCGAAGCTCCTCTCAGAATTTAGTCTATTCTGCAAATAAAACAACCTTCCACAGTTGAAAAGATTTACTAATTAACGCTTATTTAGGAAAATAATTTCTGTTTATTCTGAGAATCGTACAAAATCCATAAATAAAAAATGCACAGCTATTGGTTGCTGAAGCAAGTGTTACATATGGTCCTACTTAAAAGGGTTAACCTACTTTTCTCCTCCAGTAACATAATCATCTCTTCTGTCTGTCTGCGCTCCCTAACAAGTACTAGGCCTAAACTAACTGGCTGACTTTCATGAACGATTACAACACTGGGGAACATCTCTTTCAACACTCTACCGTGACTAACACCATCATTGATTTTGATTGTAGATATCTGCAAATTATGAAACTTTATTGGCAAAAGAAACCTGCAATTACTTCTCGGCTTGATGAACTTTGAAGCAAGGGACAACACGACATATCACGACTGTAAAACTGAACGTGGCGATCGAGCAGTTAGCACTCCAACTTACTTTTCGGGAGGTTCCGGTTTCAAATCTCGGCCCTGAGATCGGCTATCCTAAGAGACGTTTTTCTGTTCTTACTCAGTATCTCGAGAAAAATGTTGCTACGGGATCTTGGCCACGATTGATTCCTTCCACGCCCTTACTCATTTACTATTCATAAATATCCTGTCATTCCTGATATATTGAAAGCGTCGTTACATAAGCCACAGATAAACACAATACGTCTCTAAGCAATGTGTCACGAGAAGTTCAAGACATGAACCTTTCAGAAATCTTAGTTGTGGGAATTCTAGCTGAGATTTTTATAAAACTAAATGGATAAATAAGATAGTGTAGTTGCGTCATATTGTGATTTATTAAATTAAAATTAAATTATTTGGTTATTCCGTCAAATCACAATGTAATAAACCTTGATCGGATACGGTAATACTTCTGGATCACCTCCAGACACAACTGTGTTGTCTACTATTTCATCTCTGACCGATGTAAACATCAAAAGCATCACTTCAAACAATAAAGTTGATCCATTATATGAAAATATCTGGACACAACCTCCAAAAAACTACACTACGAAAAATTGTAAAAAATGTAATTGAGTTTTAAATTTAATATAATTTTACACCTGATGATGGTTTAATAAAACCGAAACATGTTGTAACTGTTCCAATTGTAAATCGATTATTCGATATGGAACACAGAATGATATTTTAATTATTTTAATTATCTTATTTTAAATACATTGTGATTTGACGGAATAACCAAATAATTTAATTTTAATTTAAATGGATAAAAGCAAATTACGCGTTTTAATAATTTCTCAAAATCCTTAGCTATCGGATCATCTCAAGAAAATATTTGAAAATCGTTCATGAGCTAAGGAAGCAGTCTGGTCCAAGAGAAGTCTGTGTCTCACTCTGCAACTTGCCACGGAATTTCAATCTTCTTTTCCTGATACATTGTAGTGTTTTGAAGTGTTGTTTACGGTACGCAGTTCACTGTATGGGGAAACAGGAGAACCTTGTAAGCTTCTTTTAAAAGCCAGGCCATTGATTAAGCCAGTGTTTGGAGTCTTTGAAGAAACGCCAGGAGGGAAATGTACGGTGTGACGTGATGGGCAGAGTCACTGACACAACTTCAAGCTGAAAGTGATGGTGGGTTTGTCAAAATGAAAGGGCTTGTCGTCTTGCCCTAATTCCCAATCACTGTGTAAAATACACTCATGTGCTTCCTTTCAGATTTTGCAATCTCTAAGAAGCTCCATGTTGCTTGGGGGGGGGGGGGGGACTAGGCCTAGTGTCGTGAACTTTAGAGGCCTCGAAGCATCCTGCATGTAATAATTGCACGATGAAGACTAAGCATGTAAGCTGAAACTAACAGTCCAGTTAACAGTTTGGCAGAGCAAACAGCCGAAATTCCAGACTAAGAAGAAGTCTTAATTTTAACGTACTGTCCCAGTTACGAGGTGCGATCGGAAAGTTTCAAGACTGTGTCAATATAGGGCGAACCGGATGTAGTACGAGCTTCTGCCGCTAGGGGGTGCGGCCTACATTCATAGTGAATCAGTGTGCCAGCCGGCATCATCGAATTAGCATTTGTTTCTTAGTTACGGGCGTTTTGGTAGTGCATTACACCGACCCTCCTGCGATTTCGGAATGGCGTGTGCATCAAATTTTGCCAAAGACTTGCCAAAACGGCTACGGAAACCTATGAAATGCTAAAGCAAGCATTTGGGGAGTCCGCAATGGGTCGTGCACAAACTTCTGTGTGGCATTCACGTTTTAAAAATGGCCGAACCTCTGTCGATGATGACGAGCGTTCTGGACGACCATCTTCGAGCACAACGCCCGAAAATGTTACGAAGATTCGGCAGGCCATTCACGAACAACGACGTCGTACCATCAACGACTTGTGCGACACTGTTGGGATAGGCTATGGGACCTGTCAGCTGATTCTAAAGGAAGAACTCCACATGCGACGCATCGCAGCCAAGTTTGTGCCAAGGGTCCTGTCTGAGGACCAGAAGCAGAATCGACTTCTCGTTTGTCAGGAGCTCAAAGATCTTGCAAGAACCGACCCCAACTTCATTTCTAAGCTCCGTGTGACTTCTTCCTCTTCCCAAAGATGAAAATTCAGCTAAAGGGAAGGAGATTTGAGACGATAGAAGAGATTCAGGCAGAATCGCAGATGGTGCTTGACAGGCTGACAAAGAAAGATTTCCAGGGATGCTTCCAGGCTTGGCAGCGGCGCTGGGATCGTTGTGTTCAGTCCCAGGGGAACTACTTCGAGGGTGATGGATGAATTTAATACCTGAGATAAGTGTACTGTTTTTTTTAATAGATAGGCGCAGTCTGGAAAGTTTCCGATCGCACCTCGTATTCTATGTGCCTGTAAGGAGTGAGGAAAACCAAGAAACACCTTAGTCAGGATAACCGGCTTAGCCTTGGGTCGAGATTCGAACCCGGGATCTCTATAATATAAAGCAGAAGTGCCAACCACTGTAGCAAAGTGTATGGTACGCGTGTTTTCTGAAGAAGCTGTAGCTGGTTGGCATTAAATATGCCTAACCTTCTCATTAGCATTTGCAACGGAACATTCTCAGCAGGCCGATTCATTTAAACACCAAATTTCGTTATATAATGTCGATTTGTTTGCTTAGAGCGTAGTTGTTACATGCAGACAGACACGTGGATGGACGCTTAATTCAGTTCAGGACAGGAATTCATTTAAAATGTAGCTGTTTTGTTTATATTTGCAGCAGGCTATATTCTGTGAAAGCACGACACCGCTTGCAGGTAAAAGTAGTAGAGATTAATCTCATATGGCAGAGTCACGTTGAAAACGGAGCTGCTCCAAGAAGCTGGTCATCTCGCGTCGCTGAATGCGCCAAGGTGAAGGGTCCGTTGTGAATTAAAGCAGGTCGATTTCTATTGATGGCCGCAGCGGCGACAGGTACAAGTGATCTTATTCTGCAGAAGGCGTTCTTTTGTATTTCGGTAGCCGAAATCAGTCGTTGTCATGATGTAGATATTTATCGACGCTGTCGCAAACTAGAAGATTTATGGACACTTGGACATTATTGTCCATTGTCTTAGGCACTACTCTTCAGGAACTGGCTCTGCTCCCGTATTGAAGCGATCAGTTGTCATTATACTGTCAGATTTTTATTTGTATTTTTGTTTTGAAATTATATCGCAACAGACATTATTACAGTAGAACCACTAGATTATTACGCTAACCAAAAGATTACAGGGATGGCTTCGAATAGAGTGAGTTCCAGAAACGTCGTGGCCTATATGATGAAGGCCTAAACCTGAGACGAAGAACTACGTTTAACAAAATATTGGTATGTCACAAATCATCAAGCTGTACAGAATGCAAAGGAAGGATCATGACCCACTAAAGTAGTATTTGGGAGTGAGTAACACAACAGATGCATTTTATTATTATATCAGAGAAGGGTTCGTTGGATTGGTAAACGTGGTCTGGACACACTATATTAATGCGTAAGCTGTTTACGGTTGGTTTTTGCCATAAAGTTCGAGGTTGTTCTCACACAAAGCGAAATATGTAGTTAGAAACACATTCACCTGATTATAAACTTCTAAGTGATGCTATTAACAAATAGCTCTGCAGGTGAACATGTAATTACAGCAATACGTTCACTTAACTTCCTTTCCAGTTGACTGCTTCTATGGGATTTCCCTTTGTTTGTAAATGTGGGTAAAAGTAACGATGTGGCCTTTTCAAGACAGCTTGACGAAGGTGGGCGATGTTAGCAAGTCATTGCTGAAATGGAAGCGTAACTAGACCTGAAAACACTCCCTGCAGCAAATTGGGAGAATTAAAGGCGCAAAAGAAAGCCGAGTGCGCTGCGTGTGGAGTTGAGGATATAGTTTATGTAGTCTTCGCGGTCCCACAGCGAAGCTATCAATTCACGGTGCAGAATTCAAGCGCACAGCGTCATCTGCAAGGTCAAATACGTAATTAGGCTGTGCTGTAGTTTGTAAAATTGCGTTGCAGTAATTATTTCTGTTTAGAGTAAAAACAAATTTGCTATTTCTAATTAACTCCACGGAGACGAGTCCATTTTAAGAAGCCAATAGTTTCTCATTTGGTCAGGAAATCCTGTACAGTCGGTCCATGGCAAAATGTTAACACCAGTAAAGGATTAAAATGACGGTTTGTGTTTAGCTTTGTGATATTCTTTTGTTATAGGCCCATAGGCGCGCTTATGAATTTTCGTGTGGATAGTTCTGTGGAACATAAAGATTTTCTTTTCTTAGAATCGCCAATATGTGTAGATCTGTGTTAAGTAAACTATAATCGGCTGATTGAGTGTAACCGACAGTTCATGCAACATAAACATAATTAAAAGTCAGATGTCACCGGTATCTGTCTGCCATTAACAGCAAATGTATTAATAAACAATCAGGAACCTCGAAAAAGTAATGCCATTTGCACACAGATTTTTCGAGTTCTTGTGGAGAACAAATTATCCCTCCCGGAAGTGTAACATATGACACAGCTGAGGAAATTTTGCAGATAACGGCCAGATGTATCATATAATTTACATTTTATTCTGTAGAACGTGATGCGTTGTGTTCCGGAGGTCCCTGGTTCAAATTTCGACCCGAAGACCGGCTATTCTGACGTATATTTGTCGTTGTTTTCTTGCAGAGAGAATCGAATAAGGCAGTGAAATCAATTAACTTTAAGAAATATTGACTTTATCGAAATACGTACAGTTACTGTGAATATGAAACTTACTATGTTCACAACATCGCCATTATGCGACCATTTTATATGCTGTTTCGAAGCACACATACAACATATGCATTATCGATCATTCTCAACGCAGTAGCGTTAAGTAAAATATAAACCAAAACTCCTGAAAACGTTCGATACTGTTAAAGTACTTCATAGATTCATAGTTAATGTAAAGGTACAATTTGGCTGCACGCGACAGAGACAAGCGACCGAGGCAGGCGACAGAGTTACGAGACCGAGACTGGTCGCTTCCTGTCTGCTCTCTGTACAATCGTATTAAGTACAATTACGAGCGAGAGACAAAGACAGGCGACAGAGACAAAGCACAGGAGACCGCTCTCGGACCAGTAGTGTCTCGCGACGGGCTCAGGCAGCACGTGCTTTGTTGAGTAAAATAACGGCAGAAATTAAATTTACTGGTGACCAAGATGAGCAATTGGTAGAATTAGTAGCAGAAAACCGACCACTGACCACCGACAGAAAGATCCTTCTTCGCGTCTGGTTTTGAATATTGAACTCATAGGTTTTCTTTGTTTCTTTCGCAACAAATAACACAGCAACACATCATCTTCTTCTTATTCTTCGAGTAACCTTTTTAGAAGCATTTTTGTACTCATTTTTCACAGAATATGTGCACGTATGTCTCAACAAAACAAATAAAACAAACACTTTGCCGCATGTCTCGGTCGTCACCTCAAAAGCTGCGATGTGTCCGTCTCCCGTCTCTGTCGCTTGTCTCTGTCGCGTGCAGCCAATAGGGCCTCGCTGGTCCATTGCCGTGCTTGATGACACACAGACGTACATAACTGAGATCTTACAGCAGTTATCGACCTAGGTATTAATCACACGTCTTAATGTAATCAGTTTTGTTTAAGTCTGAGGTGAGTCCTCCATGAGTAAAGCATGGCCGTAAACATCCAAAATAACGTCATACAAAGTCAAAACATTGCAATAATTTGTGTATTTTCTTAAGAGCCAATAGAAATTTAGTGCCGTGTCAGTGATATCCAACTGCATAGACCGTTCTAAGTGTGCCTACACGACTTTTCACGCCATGTGTGCCTACGCATAAGAAAACGACACCCACTTTAACCGTCTTCTACTCAGTTACGTAACCAGTTGTTAAGTATTTAAGAAACACTTTAAAATTATATTGATGAATAATTTCTCAAAGGATGCTGTCATATTCTTTCACATACTTTAAATGTCAAGTAGTGCCCTGGGATTAGGAAAGTGTATCTGAACGTCCATTGTTGCAAAGGTTTCAAGTTGAAATATAAAAAAATAATTACGTACTAGGACTACAATGAGTACGAGCAATGATACGCGAGATATTTGTATTATAAAAGAAAAAAAATCAGTTGCTTTCAACTGATAAGTTTTAGGGCCATTATCACCGCGGATTCACAACCGCGAGTGCTCAGAATTTATGATTAGATTAATCAGGCCGAAGTTGGGTGTTTTACGATAAGACAACATAAATGGAGCCAAGGAAAATTGACTTCAGATACGAGACAGAAGAGTGACAGATAAATATAGTAATCTAAAAATCTTTCATGATAGTGTTTTCAAGTGGGTCTCTTTACCACGGCATGTCACATACCGAGGTTGCGGATATAGGAGACGACCTCCATATGAAGGACAATTGAAAATGTGTTTAATAACCAGTCGCGAACGGCTGACAAGGGGTGATACTCGGGGGTTGGGCGTGAGTTAACAGTCGCTCACCGCAAGAAACCAGTAAGGAAATGTTACTCGTGGTCTCATCCGGATGCAACCAGCCAACCTTGCCGCGGGAAGGGGCGGTGTTTCCCTCTTACCCCTTCCACCTTACCTTAACGATATTTTGCGTCTAGTATACATTTCCGATGTGTTTGACATTGGATCATTCCGTATTTTATTTACTTCAACAGTATCAGGCATTTTAATTTAATTTAATATTGAATATTTGTATTTGTTTAAATTTTTCAGTCTAATCACAAAAGTTCCTATTAAATATTAAAATATTATTATAATTAACATTTAAATATTTAAAATATATTAAATGATGATCTCTATCGAAATGTTCGATTTACATTAGATCAACACTTTTTACACGACATGTTTCAGTTCTATAAGAACCATCTTCAGGTGTATAAAATAACATAAACTTAAATATAATTTCTTAAATGCAACTTTTAGTCAGATGTTTTTCAGAATTTCAAATGATGTTTTCTTCTAGATTTATTGTATTTTTAATATCGTATTAGAAGTTGTTCAGTATGTACGTCGTGCTTAACATGATTTGTGTGGGTGGACGTTTGTTGTTGTTTTAGTATCCAGAAATGAAATTGTGGAGGAGTTACGTCCATCTGGAAGTATTGCCGTATTAAATATTTAAAATGTTAATTATAATAATATTTTAATATTTAATAGGAACTTTTGTGATTAGACTGACAAATTTAAACAAATATATATTTATCACAAAATGAAGCAACTTTATCATCTCATTGAATATTTGGTTTAATATTTGTCTGCCAAGGTGAATAAGGGGCCTTACAAGTTTCGCAGGACACGGACGTTGCCCCCACCGACATATCTGAGCAGAGAACTGTTTTATTCTTATGTGCTTCTTCCCCAAATACGTAGAGGTAATAAGACAGAGACGTTTGTTTCTGGTTCACATTATCGATCGATGTCTCTGAAGATATGCCTCACGATCTTGGAGTACCAGCGCACGGCTGTCTCTGGTAGCTTCGTGTAATGGTTTCCGCTATAATCTTCCCAATTTGTCTTCGGAGTATCAAGGCCATGTCCCTACATGAAAATTGGTAGTGACTGTCCGTGTTTGCGCTGAGGTTCTAATAGACCCTCGCTAGATCTAACTGTTTTATTATTGTAAAATTTTAAGTTTATTTGCAGTAAATTTTTATTTGTATGACAATGATTACAAAATACTGAACTGTAATTAATAAAATAGGTAATAGGGTCTTCCTATTGGATACAAACGTTTAGTTGAGGCAAACAAATAAGAAGGAGATTCAGAAAGTAAGAGGAATATTGGGTTATTTTAGTTGTATTTTTCGCAAGTCCTGGCCATGCTGTAGCTCAAGGTCAGACGGCGACTTTCTGCGTGAGTCAGCTGTAGTCCGTTTGTGCGGAGCGTGCATGGCGTAAAAGATGACTGTTCCGCTAGAGGTTTTCACCAAAGAAAAGCAACATGCAGTGGTGCGTATTTTGGTGCCTGAAGGAATGTAGAGAACAGAAAATTGGCTGCCCCGTATGGACAGTCACTTCGAACAATGAAGTGTGTACAATTGGATCAAAATGTTAACAAGCTGTCGAGCCAATTTTGTTGATGCAGGCAGGTAAGGACGATCATCCACATTCACAAACGAACAAGACAGAGCTGCAAGAATGGGCATTAATATACTTCGTCCTTTATGCTAACGTCCAGTGTAGCAACCATTTTTACGCCGCACTCACTCGGCACAAATGGACTACAACTGAACCATACTCGCAACATATCACTGCCTGACCTTGAGGTACAGTGTGACCAGGCCTGAACAGTGTTACCAATCATACAATGATGTTATTTAAAAATTGCCCTTACTTTTTAATTCCCTGGTAGCTTCATTGGGAATCGCTCAATAGTTTACAGTTCTTTCGTCAGTTTTACAGCAGAGTAACTTTAATCTTACCCTCTGTCTACATCAAATAGTCTATTCTGCAGTCACCGACTGATGCAGGGAAGCAAAACTGTGTACAATTCTCACGTATAGTTTTCTCCGTCTTGTTCTGTTTGTTAGGTGACCATAACCAGTTTTATAGTCATAACAAATACGCCATTTGATTATCTCAGTATAGTTTATAAGAAAAAATCCTAGTAGGCCTGTAGTGCGCCACTAAAGTCATGGTATGTGTTGTCATTTCGTAACCGAACATCCTACAACAGGAATGAAATATTACCTGAAGAAAAACTTTCATAGTTCTTCGGGTTACAAGTTGCAGTTTTTGCAAACACGTAAGTCAGACGACCATAGCAAGAGACGTGATTTTGCTGAATATGCCATCATTGAGTTGGACACGGTGAACAGTTCTTTCAATGCATAGTTTCAGCGATGAGACCACGCTCCATGTCACCGTGCGTGTCGACAGACACGTCGTGACAATCCAAACTCAGATGTGATAGAACGTAGTTACGGTGTTTTGTTGGCTGGTACTCTAGAGGGTAGTGTGTTATACTTCCTCCTTCACGGACCCAACCGTGACAATATGCAACTGTCTAGGCATGCTGAGGAAATTGGTGCTACCCCAGATCGAAGATAGTTCAATCTTTCTGCAGGAGGGCACACCGACCCACCATGCGGATTCCTCGAGGAATATTTCTAATTGGGAGACGTTGGAAACATTGACTACTCTACTCTCCACGGTCCATCCATTGGCGATTTCCTTCGGGGTTAGATAAAAAATGTCGTATTTAGTGTCACCAAGATTTGAAGCGTCGTAAACAATGGAACGGACTGATGGAACAACGAAACCATGTTATCATTAATGTGATATTTAGATAAGGATATAATAATTGTGCTTATGTGAATATTTGCCGTGTATTCATTGAAGATGTGAACAGAAAGATCTGCGGAGTGCTTTGCAGAATCAGATTATGCTATGTAGAATGCAGGCTTTGACATGTGCGCAAATGTCTGCATTCATAGCACTGACATTTGCCGACCAGCACGAGTTGAGGTAGATGTGCATTTAATATGTCACATTTGACATAAAAACTATTAGTTACGAAATATATTATTATTTAAATAACTAAGATTACACAAATACTCTGGAAATTGTATAAAATATCTTTATTTAATTGTGTAGCAGCTAATAAGTCTTTACGTTTCATGCTGTGCGTACTTGTAAGAATTTGTCACGCTGTGCCTGAATAACCACTAATTGTTTCGTGCTCAAGCATTTCTACGAAAGTAACACATTCTGAATTATTCTGTTTACTCTGCTCATGTGCTAATGGAGAGTTAGTCGCGTAGCTCAGGTGTTTCGAACTGCGGCTGGCTGCAGCTAATAGCTCTAATTTAACTATACTGAACAGCAGAACACCATATAATGTAATCACTTGTTCGATAGAGTGTGAACTCTGTTTTATCACAGTTACAAGTATTTCCGTCAATATTTGAGTCGAGATAAAAGTTTTATAAACAGTGCATATGTAGGGAAATGGAGTAAAAGATATGTACGACCTCGTGTGAAGTAGATCGACACACGTGCTGATAAATACAGGTAATTGCATGTTAGCAAATGAGTGGCGCCAAGTTCACACGGATCTGTCTTGCCTCGCCTCATAAAAGCACGTTTTGAGGTCAGAAAACCGCTAGTAAAATTATATTGCCTTTGCTCCGAGACCAGTCAAGTGCCGGGTCAGACTGTTTGTTTGTGGTTTCTTAACCACGTTTCCAGTACCTTAGATTATGTGTCGTGTAATTGGAAGATTAATTAATTATGACTTAGAAGGGATGTGAAAGGAATAAGTTGTGATCTTATTTAAGATAACATCCATCATTTTCCCGCAGGGACTAAGGAATACGACGAACACTCTCAGTCAGGATAGATCGTCTCAGAGGCGAGATTTGAACCCAGCATCCCTCGAATACGAATCAAAAGAGAAAATAACTTGACCACGTTGTTCGGTGCCGGGTCAGACATTAAGCTCGTAACTTAGGACCGAAAGTCTGATACGTGCTGCTTGGTCAGGGTTATAACACAGGTCGTAGGGCGGTGATACGTGCTGAAGAGTATGGAATAGTGATGGAAACTATTTTACGTCCTTGTCTTATACGAGCAGAAGCAGAGGTCTTTATAAACCCGCGTGGGAAGGGTTGAAACAGCGGAATGGTTGCTAACGTTCTGTTCAGAATCTTTTGTCTTGCAGAGCTGTGATTTTGCCTTTTATTTAACACAGGCGTGGTATCTAACACTGAAGGAAGATATAGATTGCGTGTGTCTGGGAACGAAAGAGCCTAATGAGAATGTATGGACGTAGACTATTCTAATAGCAAGAGAGTGGATGAAAGTTAAAAATTCATAATAAATAAGCCTACTCTTCAACGATTATTATCTGGGGGATCATGTATGTACTCTTCATGGTAGAGATGAGAAACGTAGTGTCTATTGGCGAGGCTGTGAATTTTTTGACTAGCTGAGCGGCCATCAGCGTCATTCGTACTTTGCTCATGGAGTTAGTTCGAGAGCTAGTGTTCGTTTATCTTTGGCGCCAATCCGCAGCCCCGATGCAGTAACATCTGGTTTTGCTTGAGTCATATTAAATCTAAAATGCTTGGAATAAATGTCAAATAATACGGCAGATGTTTATGGACGTGAGAAAGTTGAATGTCGTGCCGTAACCATATGGTGAAGTACCTTAAAATTTTCGGTGTATAATTAAAATTAACATACACATGTAATTAAACGTTGCATACATCATGACGTCCCTTAAACAATTGCATGTTTTGAGCTACTAATTATTGTTGTACTGATAATTTATGTAGCACGTCACAGTACTTGTGACGAACGTAGCAAATTGTTCTCTGCCAATAGCTGCATGGTATCATTCTGTAAATCTGCAAGCTTCGTAACAGATCAGAAGGTCACTTAACATACTTAAGTGGGATCGCAAATGGAATGATTGAGGAAGAATATTTAATTAAAGTTGAATTTAAGTAATGTTTGTACGGCGTCTCAACAGCTTTGTTTACTTTAAAATAAGCTGTTTTTCGTTTGACTCGTTCTAACAAATCCTCTTTTCTGGTACGTTAAAAAAATTAAGTAGAAATTACCTGTTAGCTTTGTTATATCAGCCCATAATTATGTAACGCCACCCAAAATACCTGATGGATTTACATAAAATTTTGATGTCTTGAACTTTGCACTGAACTGTGACAATTTTTATTTCCATGTTGTACATTGCAGGAGATACTTTACTCAAGTACAATAATGAAATTGTCTTTCGGGATTTCATATGGCCTATATTTAGGTATACTATACTATGCAACATGTTCACTTGTATTCATTTTCAGGGCTGCTTTATTTAAGGGTCTACATGAACTTGTATGTGTGGCCTATCTCATGAGTCCTTACTCATATTTAGGTTGCAATATATTTGTTAAGAGGTTAGAAGGTATAAAAAAACGTCTGGCCGTATATCTCAAAGTATTCACCAAAATACATGTTTATATAAAAAGTTATAAGGATACCAAAATTACGTATTATATCTTTCTGTTGACCCCTTGAAACCCGAAGCTCATGCAAATAATATCTAAAATTTAATTTCTTATTTGAAGCAGAGATTCGTGCATCTTCATTACAAGGATAAGTTGGTTAATGCTATTTAAGGGAATGATAGCTGTTTATTATGATAATTATAAACCCATAAATACACTCTTTTGCGCAAAATGCAGAGTTAGTGTATGGTACGTATAGGTACTGTTATGCGTTAAGAGATTAATATCTGCACAGACTGGAAGATTTAAAGAAAATTGTAACAACAACAACAACAACAACAACAACAGTAACAGTACCAGTTCAGAGTGCACCATCCAAAACTTTGTCCTACCTCTTATCGTCCTGCCATGTACGTCGTGTTTGATTTACAACACATGTTTACAGTTCATCTAGAAAGTAGACAGAATCCATTGCATAAACGAAACACGCCTTTTTTACCAGCCTATGGGTTGCATTTGCTCTTCATTTGTCTTGTTCTCATCAACGAAGATGATGCACTACCATGGAAATATACGGCATAATAAAGGCAAATTTATTTAGGCGTGTTTTATAAATTAAATCAACCACGGAATCCATATAAAGGAAATACGAAAACATAGTAATTAATTAGCATATAAAGTACTAACGTTATATTACAGTTATGAAGAAGTAACGGCGAGAAATTTAAAGGTGGGGGCAACGGGAACACGTAACTGTTGAAGCAAAGCACAACGCAGCCTCGTCCACAACTGTTCGTGTTTTCATTACCTGCCAAAAAGTACAAGATGAATGATTCTGTCATGGCATTGAAAATATTTGACCTTCCACGCCATAATGCAGTAGTATTGTGTCTGGTACCTGATTCTACTGCATTCCAAACGCAGTGCATACTTGATGTTCGCATGGCCTTATCGTACTAATTACGCACACAACAAGACACATCTTGACAGGTTATTTACAGCACATCTTTACGTTCAAGGTTACATACAGTTAGGCATACGTCATTACTATAGACCTTTCTGTATGTATAGAATATGTAACAGTAAAGTTTCGTTTGATTTATTCCGTTCGGCAAAATTGCATTACTTGATGCAAAGAACCGAATGTTGTCTTTAAACCTCTGCTTTAATAAAGTTAATACCCTTCCTTATCAGGACACTATCTCCTGTTGCGTAAAACACAGGTATAAAACCAAAATTTTTATTCTCTTAGCGCAATAACGTTATTATATTTATAAATTGTGGTTACAGAGTCGTCACAATCCAAACGTTCTACTTCGATATATGTTCTTTATCATTGTGTGATCAACTTACTGATAAAAAGTCGTACTGGAATTTTATAAAGATAATGCAACTTCACAAACTGCGAGCAATTCTTTGGTTGCATAAGATGAAGTATTCGGTGAACAAATCATAAGCCGAGGACTGTGGCCTCCGTGATCACCCGATTTATATCCTTGTGACTTTTATACCTCGTATGTAGGGCACGCTGGAAAAAGAAGGTTACGCGAACAATCCGCACTCTCCGGAATAAATTTAAATTTCCTCTATTCCCTTACAGCACCTTTAGTGTGTACCCAGAAACATATTCTCACTATGTAAGGCATATGCTGAGAAACTGAAGGTTGTATGTTCGAGGCTCTTTGATAAAATAAGCCAAGTTCGGCTGCAGCGGAAAAGCGCGACGTGAATAATCGGCTACAGCGGCCGCCCTGTGCCGAGAAGCGTGCCTTTTCAGCAGCGAGGTCAAGTCTAACGATTAATTGTAAACTCTATATACAGTCACTTTAAGCTTGCTGAATGCTGAGTAAAGATCTTTTCCCACTGATTTTTAATTTGTATATAGGTATTCTACGTTATTTTTTAATATTATATATTGCGGAGATTCTTTGGAATTATTCCAGTCGAGGACGGAAATATTACAAGTAGGTGTAACTTGTGCGCGCTTGATATTGGTGCCATGTTTGCCTTATTTCTTCTGTTAAGACTAAATATTATATGCGAGTACTTTGTTGTGTAGTTATGTGTACTTTTGTTGCAGGTTGTTGTTCGATACAGATATAGGCAGTGGGTTTTTCTTGCTTTCTTCTATGATTATATTTGGCGGATTATTGTCATTATAATTGTTTTATATCCCGTGTCATATCAGATAACACGCATGAAGGCATTGGTTGTGTGAACATGGCATAATTCATCCACAGGGAGGCGAAAAAGTAATCTCACGCTTAAATTACGCACACACATTCATTAGATAACAGAGTGTGGAGATGCAATGATTTGTATTATATAGTTCACTGCCTCAAGTATTCAAATTCTATGTCATTTGCAATTGGCAGGGTTATAGGGCAAGAGAATAGCCTGTTATGAGTACGTGCCACTAAACCCGTAGGTCTACCTCTGTGTTTTAAGAAGTATACAATATAAAATGATTTACGTACCACAAACCCATTTCGGTTTGAAACGTCAACTTTAGTGTAGGTCGATAGGCTAGCTGAATGACGAGGGTTATGTCAATTTCGTACGGGATTCTTCTAGTAGTGAGTAGGTCTGCATGTGATCACGTCAAATACAAAATATTTCCGAGTGTTTGAAGAATAAATTATGACCCAAGTTGTAAGACATGTCTCAGGATTTTCACTGATAGAGAGTCCTTAGTCCATAGCAGCTGAAGCTCGTGGAAAGAAGATTTAAAAATTTAGTTTCTCCCTCAGGGAAAACACGAATATAAATTTATTGATGTTTTATAATGAAGGAAGAACAGTTTTGTTCTGAAAAATGTGTGAAGCACCTAAATATACTCTGTAAAAATTCAGAAGTGTATAATACTAAATCAGGCTGAACTTTAAACAGGCTTAGTGATACGAATGAGTCTCTTGTATGCTGACGTTACCTTTGAACTTGGTACTGTTTCAGGCAGCTGCTTAAAATGATTGAAATTGATATTATGCTGAAGGTTTAAATTATATCAGTAATAATGACAGGTGAGCCCGAATTTATTCGCGATCCATCACAATGTTTATCAATATATCTTATTTAATGAGGATTATATTGACATTCATATCTGCGATAAAACAAATTGAGGTAAATAAGATGGGGAAATCCGGAACTCCACTTGTTTCAGACAGTGTGACCAACTTAAACAGAGATCTTGACAAACTGAACTTTACAGACAGCCGAACTGGTGCAATGCAACGATTCTTTCTTCAACCGGAAGCTCCCCGGTTTGAATCCGGTTTGTATTTAAAGATGTTATTCAGGTTGATTTTGTGTGATTTCTCTCTGTCCGTTTCGCAAATATTATTAAAGCATTACTTTCTATTTATCATTGTATATAATTTTAGTGACTGATAAAGAATGTTAGCATATGCGAATAGTCAACTAAATACTGAAAAGGAGATTCTGCATGCTAAAAATGGATCGGGTTTTAATACACACACAGAATAATTACTTCTCGCTGTTGTGGCGTGCGAAATATGTCGGTAAATCTCGAAGTGAAGGTTTTTGAGATAACTGAATATGACGTGCTACATCTGCTCAAATAAATGGTATTCATTTCCAGGCTACGTTCTTCGTGCCAAATATTTCTGAAACTAGTTGGATGCAAAACATTATTACTGCTTGCTACGACTCAGTAGTCCTGTAAAGCAGAGTCCATTAGCCGTTTGTAGCAGCACGAGTTATTCGTGTAATATTAAGGGCTCTAATTGTTACATCGCTTAAATGCTTTACTCCTCAGTATCTTATACGTATTACTGGATAGAACAACAAGTTGGATGTATCAGAATTCCTTCCCACTGTGAACATGATAGCATGTATGCAAATAGGCCGGACAGCTAACTTTTCAGTTCATGCGTTCTCCAAAAGCCAAATTCGTCACCGACAACAAAATGCCAACGTGTTTCATTTACAACGCAACCCTGATCTGCAGCGATATTTGCAAGCTTAGGCGGCATCAATATAAGACGAAAGAGTTCTTTTCTAGATTGTATTTGTCAGGAAGAACTTTTAGAACAACTATGCAGAAGATGCTAAAAATGTCGAAAATCTGTTCAAAAGCAGCATCCAACCTACCTGTGGCCAGAAGTGTCGAAAAGTCACGAACATTTACAGAGCGTGATCAAGCGTGACCATACGTGATCAAGCGTGACTAAGCGTTACGTACTGTAACGGCTTGACGAGATGTGACCAGAAGTGTCGAAAAGTGACGAACATTTACAAGGCGTGACTAGGCGTGACGTACTGTAACAGCGTGACGAATTATGGCCATAAGTGTCAAAACGTCACAAAAAGTTTCAAAGCATTACCTAACCTAACAAAATACACCAAACAAACTGAACCTTATCTAACGTAAGCCAACGAAACCTAACCTAACCTAACCTAACCCAACCTAACCCAACCTACCCTAACCTAACGTAAGCAAACATTTCTAAACAAACCGAACATGTACACTCCAAGTAAAATATCACCGCGTTATGTAACACAGGAAAGTCGATTTCACTTCACATCGCTAGAAAATTAACACTGCTGAGAGTATTAGATAATTTTATCTTCTTCTTAACTCTTCGGTCCTCTTCCAATTCTTCCACTCCTCACAGACGTTCTGACACATCACTCCATTATCTTCAATTATAATAAGTTCAATAGCGTCTTCGATTATGCCTTCTTGGTCATAATAAATTTGTTCAAATTTTTCCACATGCTGATGTACATTACCCCATTGCTCTTGCCCAGTTTCTTCGAATCTCTGGCGACACAGATGCTCGACGTCCTTAATTTTAAATGTTGTGTTCTTGCTTGCAACCCATTGTTTTACATATCCCCAAATACTTTCAGTGGGGTTTAAATCGGATTGGTGCGGCGGAAGTCTCAGCACAGTACGTTCTTTGTCTGCTAAAATCTGATCAATCACATAATATTTGTGCTTTGACTTATTTAATTTGATTAAATCGTACAGTTGAGCTTTCAACACGTCACAAAATGGAATGTTTCTTTCCAATAGCCAGGCTTTCATTTCGTCCTTCATTAATTAAGACGTCGGTGGTTTGTCTGTCTGAGTGTTGTGATACGGAGCGTTATCAATGACCAGAAAGGAGATTGCAACGAACAGGTGTCACGTTGTTAACACAGCACAGTTACAAGACAACAATATCAGGCTTCCACACTGCTGCATCACAGACTGTACTGACCGACGGAAACTCCTTCCTTCCTTGAGTGGTCCGCATATTGGGCTCTCTCTGCAAGGTCAGCGGCCATAATCGGTGGATCCAGTTCTATCGGGTTTGCTTTATTATCCTATCCTCCATACATGTCGCTTCCTTAGGGCCATCCATTTCAGGCCGGTATATGTGTGTGTGTGTGTGTCTACCGCTAACAAAGGCAGACGTATATGGTAGCCTACACATTGGACATATCATTTCATACTCCGATGTCTAACATTATTCGTGATATCAGTTTTAATTGGCTTCTTTGTGACAAAACAAAGACACGGCCAGTTCCATCTTTAAATGTATTTTATCCGTAATTAATACCACATAGCGTAAGTAGTTCATGCAGCATTGTTACACAAATCCGAATCACTTATAGGGGATTTTATTACTATGACCATAAACAACAGCAAGTACTTTTCCCTTTGTACTGATATGTTGTTATTCTTTCGTTAAAAAATCGGAAGTCAACATATAGACCCTTGTTGGTCAGCATTTAAAAAAAACTGCGATTTGAGGTATCACATTTTTGCCATTGTCCAGCTGAGGGGTTATAAATTAATTCATTTGTATTAGAGGTGTAGGTGTGCTGGTTTACTTCAAAGTGTAAACTTTATATTTGCATTGTGGACATGAACAAAATTAATTATATCCAAAGAATCGGCCTTGTAAATAGAGCCTTAGACCTTATGAAGACGATGCATGAATACTTAAACCAGCACGTCTCGTTATCTGACATTCATGACGCTGTGACAATGACAGAGATGACTGCAGAAACTAACCTGGAGGGTCACATTGCGGATACCGATCTGCAAGGCAAGCGCAAAATCGGACACGTCTTATCATTATTCCGATACTGAAGTCTAGTACAGGAACAGCGTGTAAATGTGAGCACTAAACTGGTGAATGTTTCAAGGGCTGGTTCGTTATCCGCAACTTAAAATTACATCCGATTGCTGATAATTAATTGCTTTCAGCTGAGTTTTCAATATATATTTTTCGGACAATTTATGTTTGTCAAATGATCCATTCTAAATTATTTCGATCGTGTCGCAGACATTATAATAAAAAATATAACGTTGTTGTTGTTGTTCTGGATCTTGTCACCATGTGGACTTGACGATAGATGCCATCGTTTCGGAGAAACATATTGCCACTATCTTCAGGACTGAAGCCCCCAGTCAGAATCGTAGGTATTTCAGAAACAAACTACTTATAATAATGTTAATTAGTTCCGGTAACGATTCTGGTTTGTTAATGCAGAGAAATTTGTGATATTGATTTCTACACTCTTCTGGCACCGAATCCTACAGTAGTCTATAATAGAATGTCGTGTCCAACTTCACCCAACTCGCAATTTTCATAAACACGCTGCCTCCATGTTCAACCATAAAGATGGATGGAATGCGTACCTCCGAAACGTCGATATCTACCTATAAGTCCACACTGCATTACAATATAGAAGATCAACATTGACGTATTTATCGCCATGAGAACCTCAAATCTCGTAAGTTTATGGCCGGTTAACAGAGTTAAACTTTCTATTAAGTCTAATCTTATTTATAAATATTATATATCAATGCAGTCATGAAACTTCTCAGGTGAAAAGGCCCAGTTGAGTCACGAATACGTTCCGACAGGCTCTAGTTTAGAGGTTTGTTTACAGACGGCGTTGCACAGGATGCTGTTCGGCCCCTGCATGAAATTCATATGTCTCCATAAATCATTGGTAATTATTGTAATTAGCTGATAAGCCAGGTTACTGCACATTTTAAAGACAATGCTAATGCGAATTATAAGATTACCTTTTTCGTTGCTTCGGAACGTGAGATTATGCAGTTCTGGTTAACTGAGATGAGATAAATGGATCACTTTCACACTGTCTTAGATCTCTCGGTGGATGTCTAAGATTAAATAAATTATTTTCGGACAAGCGCTGCCTTTCATTACTACGCATTTTCTGTTGCATGTAGATTGAACTCTGACTGCAGAAGACCGTCTTCAATATTACCAATATTCTGGGTAATTTCACAACCACGTAAAATGCTTTATACAAACTTGATACAAAACCAGAAGCGTAGGCCACGCGGCACAACAACCCAGAAGACCACAATCTTGGAATATTTAGAAACGTCTAGAGAACTGAATCCATTCAGAGGACGGAAACACGCAAGTAATACCGCAGAACACTTTTAGATTTATCGTCGTTGGTATTCTGGTTCGTAGTGTCGTGTGAACTTGTAGGTAAGTGGAGGAAACCACGGAAATGTGGATATGTATCTACATGCCCCCACAGCGTTACAACCCAGCTTCGACATCTGTACTGGCGGAGGACATAAGATCTCACTTTCATATTTCAGTTCAGCAGTTTTATGAACGTGATCTCTGGACGTGATGGGTGATGGTTCACGTCCAGACCGAGGACGTACAACACCGAGACTCTCCTCATAAAATTAACGAAGTGAATAAAACTATCGGAAGGGCGTCGTGCCATCCAGAACAAGAAGATGATTTGTTAGGAACGTTAGCAATTTTTTTTTTTTTTTCGTATCTTTAGAATCACACCGCATTCTTTCAGGATCGTAGTCCCACTCTCAGACGCAAGTCAACTATGTTTAAATATGCGTAGGATGCCTTAAACCGTTTGGTTGCAAACGAAACCTTGCATAAAACTTTACACTTGTTGATTTTTCGTCGATGTGTTTCGGACAGTCATTTCACCTTTCTGCCTATCGTCGTCACCCCTTACTGGTGAAGTTTCGCTGCGACAGAAAGCGCTGAACTCTTATAACAGGTCGTTTGTTAGTCTGTCGCACCCACAAACATTACCGCTTTGTTTGAGGAGCAAATTTACACTCACCTGCATGGACCAGCTTAACAGCTATAAGGTTGTGGTCCAGACTACAAATTCGAGATAGAATGGCAGAGTACAAATTGAAGTACGCAGTCGTCTCGGACGTTGTAATTCATGTATCCATTTGCTTCTCTCGTCTATTTTCGAGGCAACATCACCGGCTTCTTAGTGGAAAAGTGATCTGTATTGACAACTGCTCTGTTGTTTGGCAGTGCTTTATTTGATTTACAATGTGGCTTCATGGCAGTAAATTGAATATTGGTCAAAGGAATATAAAATTGAAGATTTCCGTCTTCTGGGTTGTTGCGCCGGTAGATGTTTACCAACGATGAATCGCCCTGAGGACGGAGGCAGTATGACCTCCGAAGCGTTGGTAAACATCTACCATACTACACAGCGCAACAACCCAGAAGACAGAAATCTTCATTCTCATCGCCCTGATGACGGAGGCAGTATGACCTCCGAAGCGTTGGTAAACATCTACCATACTACACAGTGCAACAACCCAGAAGACAGAAATCTTCATGCTCATCGCCCTGATGACGGAGGCAGTATGACCTCCGAAGCGTTGGTAAACATCTACCAGACCACACAGCGCAACAACCCAGAAGGCAGAAATCTTCATACTCACCGCTGTGAAAACCTCAAATCTTACGAATATAAAATTCATAAGACTGTGATAATATTTGCGGCCAGCAATGATCTTAGTTAAGGAATGTCTTTGCGTTCTACGTACGAAGCATAGCGGAAAACAGTTCATGCACTAGTTTATCATTCTTAACTTGCTGTGACTTGTCTGAACGGATTGAGATAAAATATAATAGGCCAATTCGAAAGTTCAGACCCTATCATGTATGCAGGGTTCTTACGTCATAACACAGTTTTATATTAAATCTTAAAGCTTCCAATTCGAATGCAACAGCTCGTAGTTATATAATAAATATATTTTATTTATAAATACAGAAAATTCACAGCCCTCAAGTTTACCATTGCTAAACTAGATACCTTCGCCGATCGTTTACTCCTGTAATCGCTTAAATAGGCCATGGCGGAATAATCTATTTGCAGAAAGCTTACAGTTGCTACCGACTTAACAAAAACCATAAATAAAACTTAAGTGATTAAATATCTGTAGATTATTTATGGGCGCTAATCAAGCAAAGAAGTTTGTGATGCAGCTGTCTTAATTGGTGTCTTCCAAATCGAAAAGGTTGGGGAAAGAAACGTCGTTATAAGGGTCAGTCAGTTGTCACAGGGGCTCTGATTTCATCCAGAACCAAGTCCCCGTTCCGTGGACAAACGGACATCGAACACTATGCCCAGCTTCTGAGTCTGCCCTTTATTATTCTTGAAGTGTCTTACATTTTGAAGATGGCTGTCTTCTGCGTTGTTACGCTGTGTTGTCTGGTAGAAGTTTACCGACGTTTCAGAGGTCCTTGCTGCCACGATCATCAGGGCAATCAGGTCTTGGGGTTCGTTTGTATTCGTCAGTGACAGTGAATCCAAGCTTGTCGTACTCAATACACGTGCATACAGGCCCTGTTTTTATGAGTGATTTATAGAGAATATTTAACTTCTAATATGATTTACATGGTTGTTATAAAACAAATATCATTAATGGGCAACGTTGGTGTCTGAGGGACTAGCTTGCCGCGAGCGATTGCAGTTGGGATTGGCGGAGAACGTTTCTCGGTAGGAGAATCCGCCCCTCCTATTGGTCGCGTCTTGTTCTATAAAGCCCGTGCCTTGAGGTCGGTGCCGGCTTACTAGTGTTGTGGTGGAGGTGTGTTGTGGTGAGGATCGTGGCACTGTTACCCTTGTGTAACTGAAACGGATTTAAAATACAATGGGGAAGCCAACAGGTAAGAGAAGGATGATGAGCTCTTTCTGGACTTTTAAATCGCTTTGTATAACAAAAATGAAAGGCAGTTTGGGGAAAAAAATAGTAGGCCGAAGGCTGGTATGATTCCATGAGTGTTAGAAATGTAAAAAGCGTAATAGAAAGAATATATTGAAAAGGGTATACTGTTGATGAATTTTATCCTGATTCTGGAAAAAAAGGGTGAAACGAACGACGTTTATTTAGGAATATGAGTAACATGATTGAAAATAAACTGCCTTATATTAATTAACTTATGCGAAGGGGCGATCAAACTAGACAGTCAGCTGGACAGCACACAGATACCCTCTGGAAAGGGAGGGGCTTGTAAACACTTTGTTAAAAATCATGTTCTCTATAATATCGAGGTTCTGTATAAGTGGAGCTTTATCTCCGTTTCCCCAAGGCGTTGTGTTTTAGGATACAAACGGCTTTAACTTTACAATTTTTCCAGAGATAACAATGTAGAAAATTATTTAAAATAAACGGAAAATACTCATAAAATATATCTAAAACATTTAACGACAACTAACTGGATCGCAACAAAGACTTCAGTTGAATGTACACGAAATATGGACATTTCCTATTTAAAGTTAATTATGTGATAAACAGTCAAAGTCGGCAGTACTTACAGTTTCTTATTTGTCTGTTATTTAACGACGCTGTCAGTAGTTAGATTCTGTAGCGTTGGATTATAGAATAATTGGAAAGGTTGTGGAACGCAGCGGCCCTGTCCTCTTGAAGGTGCGAACTCGGAATTTGTCTGGAAACACCTCAATCAAAATAGCCGGTCTCCAGGCCGAGATTTGAATCCAGGACCTCCCGAATTCGAAGCATAAATGATGATTACGACTCGGTCGCGACGTTCTTTTTCAGTTTCTCTCGTTAGGTGATCAAAACTCACGTGTCCATTAAACGACGCTATTTTAGTAGTCCATACTATAGCGTCGAAAGGATGTGAAAGCCTAATTTAAGATACTATCCCGGCATTTATCTGGAGGGACTGAAAAACCCAGTCTCTGGGCCGAGACGTGAACCCGGCACCTCCCGAATGCGAAGCAGGAGTGCAAGCACTCGACCAGAGTAAACTGTAGTGCATAGTTCCAATGTAACAAACTTTAATACCATGACTTAGAAGTCAATGTTATCTGGTTTATAATCTATAGAGACTGATCGACAAGTGTTATTATTGTTGATGTATGGAGGTAACTGATTTTTGTTTTATCTGTTGTTCGAGAGTTTGTAGATAGTGGTAGAAGAATCAGAAGTGTGGCAGCGAATTATTTTAAAGTCAAATGCGATCTGGGATGACTCGGTGAACACAACGTGTGTTAGAATTGCCTGTCCCGATGGCTTTCTTCTGGGATGTAGCTCCGTGTGATGCTACATCCCAGAAGACAACCTCAAATCTGACTTTTGTGTATATCATTATCGTATTGACTAATGTACAAAAGCTTGAAGCTTCTGGGTTGTTGTGCTGTGATGTTTACCGACAATTCAGAGGCCCTTGCTGCCTCCATAATCAGGGCGATCGCCCTGGTGATGGAGGCAGCAAGGACTCACCGCCGTGAAAACCACAAATCCTTCGTACAAAAGCTTGTTCGAGGTAAGGGCTACACTCAACTGCATTTGGTTGTGGCGACGACTGTGTAAGTGGAAAGATAAAGGAAACTTGGCCTTGGCGATGAAATGCTCGTGAAGGAACTAGTCTTGAGGATGGAAGAAATTACATAATGAGTTTCGTAATTCATTCTCCTCAAGAAATCATGCCTAGGGAGATACCTATCTGGGGGAAGGCTTCTTGTGCGCATGCGAGACAATAGACACGAACGTAAACATGCCGGAAAACCAGATGAGCAGAAAACTTGGGAGACAATTATAGACGGAATGATGATATTAAAATGGATCTTAAGGAACTAGGACGCAGAGATGAATTACTAGGTAAGATTTGAGGTTTTCATAGCGGTGAGTATGAAGATTTCTGTCTTCTGTGTTATTGCGCTGTGTAGTCTGGTCGATGTTTACCAACGTTTCAGAGGTCATACTGCCTCCGTCATCAGGGCGATGAATCGCTGCCCACGATATCTTACTGAATCTTAATGACATTGTGTTAAAATGCTGTTACAGACAGTCTGAAGTTGTTATTATTTACCCAAAATTAAATATCTGATTTATAAGGTAACTATTTTTATTATACGCAGTAGTATAACATTATAAAAACGTACGCTGGCCGCACAAAAGACATTGACGAGTCATGGGTTGATAATCCCTGATCCTAAAAGAATGGAAATGGAAGCGTACGAAGTATTTGCAGGACCGCGTATTTCTGTTTTGTTTTCATAAGCCTGCACTCACATGGGGCAAGGGGCAAGGATTTACATGTAGATTCATACTTATGGCCGTGTATAATTTTGTACCCCTTTTCGTGAGGCGAAATTTTGTGGTGTGCCGTCATGTGTCTTTGGAAAATTAAGGTGTGCCGTGGGTAAAAAACGTTTGCGGAACGTTGAACGCTGGTGCAGGTCAGTTTGCCCTCTCGTGGTCACCACGCCTCCTCCCCCTACTACTTTCGTAATAGCGAAAGTTATCTGTTCCTTGGTTATTTAACGGTGATGTATCGATTGTAGCGCTTAGTAGCGTCGAATTAGAAGTAATTTTGATATTAGACAACGAGTTGGGAAGGTCGTGGTAGTGATTTGTTGCTTGGAGCGATTTGAAGAACTGCGGAAGACGACGAACAATTTTGGTCAGTGTACAGCCGGTCGTTCAGGCGGGTTGCAGCTGGCCTGCTAAACACTGTGATCGTGAGTTCGAATTTAATTCAACGCAGGGATGTTTTTTTTTCGCATTTTCCGGTGCTGTGCTATTTCATGTAGGTAGAGGGTGGAGCCCTACCAAATGTCGAAGATTCTTAAGCATTAGCCTATTTGATTACATTCACGAATAAACTGAATGTACTCTTTCCAAAACTTTAAATATCTGCATACCCTTTTGAGTTTTCGGCCTTATCGGCGTACCTTCTCTCCTAATTATTTTAAAATCAGTTCACTCCCAATTGGTCGAACCACATTATGGTTAAGTTTTAGGTACGAACTGAAAAAAAAGCTACGAAATAAGCTAAAGCATGAACAGAAACTTGCGAACTTCATTACTATTACGAATTTATTTAATATTAGAGCCCATCTGACAGCAGATAGAAGTCTGGAACAATTTTTAGAACCGTAATTCTGTCGCGTACCTCTTGAAATTCTTTTGGGTGCCACCTATGGTAAGCGCACCACACTTTGGGAAACATTGCATTAAGGTAATGAATGCTACCGTTCAGATCCGAATCTATGTAAAAACGTAAACATTAAAATATGTAGAATTGTGTGGAATTGAAACTTGTCCTTTTGCTCTCAGTAAAGGGCTTAGGTCGAGGGAGTTAGGCGTTCTATTGTGGTATGAGTCAGGGTCAGTACACGGTCATCACAATATGCAAGCCACGTACAAAGCATGTAGCTCTTCGGTTGTTTTGCGTGAGATAACGTATCCTCTGCAGAAATTACTCAACGTTAGTTTGATCAGGTGTTGTTACCGCAAAGTCTGCATGCCGTCAGAACAAGTGTTTGACATGAAATACGACTGTGCTTTAGTTCGACTTCTCGTTTGTTTGTTTGTTTATTCTGTGTACAGTCCAACTCTTCACCTGGGAGGCTAATGGCGTCGTTCATTATGATTGAGTAAGAGCAGTAACTGAATACACTTGTGTCGATAATTCAGTGAAACCTTTGTGACAAGACCGTGGGTTTCAGTATTGACCCACAATGCGTGTGTTGTTTGATGCCCTACTTAAAACATTCTGCTGAGTAATGAAATGGAGCGGAGTCTCTCTTGAAGCTGGTAGTCGCTCAGATAGTCAACTGATTTCCCACGCATTTGTAACCCTTAAGAAATGTTTTTAGTTCTCTTGATTTCTTCACTAAACCTTTTCAGTTGTGCTAAATAAGCTAAAACATACGTTTGCGCACTGAAATTCCCACACTTTAGAACGATACAAAATAACTTATAATAATTTAAAGAAGGCTTTTAAAATAAGCAATAAAGAAATCATCAAAAATAAAATCGAGTGGTATCGAACCCCTGTGAGGACAGGAGGCATAATATAACTATTAGCATTGTGCAAATCTTTGTACATTTTATATCTACTTCGCAGGATATGAGCCCTTGAAGGACGTCATCCTAAAACTTTACAGCCGTTGAATTTCAATGATTTCATCCCAGTTCACCATTAGACGAAAACTCGTATAGAATTATGCAAGGAATGCGTTACTACTTATCTAGGTAATAAGGTAGCTTTCTTCTTATCGTATTTCAGGTGCACAAACATCGCGACAAACACAAGCGATTTTATCTCTTTTAAATGTGAAGTGCGAATTGTAATGATACTAATCCAGTCTTTGTTCGCAAGTTTATAACATTCCATGAACCAGAGCGTCTCTTCAGAAACTGATAGTTGTTCAGGACATCAAAATATTTTCACCCTTATATGAAACCAGAACGTTCATTAACGTGTTTACAAGGGCTCGTTACTGGACTCTGTCCTTAGCCAGTTAAATGTGGCCCACAGTTTCACGGTCTGTTTCCGTGAGGTACGTTTGCACCAAAGTCGTAGTTGAGTGGTTAGCTCTCCTGCTTTGTATTAGGGAAGTTCAAATCTTGGCCCGGAGACCTGACTGAGGTTTTTCGTGGTTTTATACTGTAATTCCAGGCAAATGCTAGGATGGCACTTAAAATTAGGTAACTACCGCTACCTCCTACGGCCTTTGCAATTTATTACTCAGTCATCCTTTCATTCGACCCTTTTTAGTATAGATACTGAAAGCATCCCTAAATAAACTGTAAATAGATATCCTTTCGGTGGTATCCTCTGACCTAGGTTTCTCAAGTAATATCTTCACTTCAGATTTCCTATCGAAAACTTCATATGCATTTCTCATATATCTCATGCGTTCCATATTTGTTGTTTATTTCAGTGTCCTTCGTTAGATCGCCATAATTATATTTGTCGAGTGTACAAAGTATGAAACTCCTCACTGTTTAAATTTCTCCGGTCTCCTGTTAATTCGTCTCTCATAGGTCCAAATATTTTTCAACACTCCTTCAACCTAACAGCAGATTTACTGCGGTGCAAATACTTAAAAATAATATTAGTAGGCTATGTGTCATAGCTGACAATTTTATTCTGAAGTTTACAAAACTCGCTCCTTTGTGATTATTTGAGCATGCTAAAATGTCTTACGAGAAGCTCTATAGTCCTTTCTAGAAGCTCTATAGTCCTTTCTACAAGCTCTATAGACTTTTCTAGAAGCTCTATAGCCCTTTCTAGAAGCTCTATAGCCCTTTCTAGAAGCTCTATAGCCCTTTCTAGAAGCTCTATAGCCTTTTCTAGAAGCTCTATCGCCCTTTCTACAAGCTCTATAGACTTTTCTAGAAGCTCTATAGCCCTTTCTACAAGCTCTATAGACTTTTCTAGAAGCTATATAGCCCTTTCTAGAAGCTCTATAGCCTTTTCTAGAAGCTCTATAGCCCTTTCTAGAAGCTCTATAGATTTTCTAGAAGCTCTATAGCCTTTTCTAGAAGCCAGACACAGTGCCAGATATCTTTTTTTTCTCGGCGAGACTTTTGAAGCAGAAAGTATCAAGAATTTGTTGTTGGCCGAGACAATTCATTGGTGGATAAGATTGCTGTTTCTTATGTGCGTGTTACATGTATCAGTATGTTAATTATATATGACCAGTGTATGTCAAATATTGTATTCTGACCGACTTATAATATAACCATAAGACTCAATACCGCTAATACCAAACGTTACAATTTTACGCGATTTTGAGCCAGTGTCGTCTACTGTAAATCTCACAGTCTACTTCCCCAAGATCCATCGTAATGTTTTCCTTCCATTTCTTTCTCAGACTTCCAGGCGCCTACTCTCAAAATTTCCCATCCAAAATTTTATATGCGTTTCTTGTATCCCCACTTTATCTGCATGTCCAGTTCATCTTGTATCTTTGTTTCCTTTGTTTCTTTTTATGTAAGGGTCTGAGTCCAGTACTTCGTCTATCTCTTTTCCACACTCTTCCCTCAAATACCGGAACCAAATAAACAATAGCAGAAGAAGAAACTGCTTCTTGAGAATATTCCTAGAAAACACCTTTCAGCTGGGTGTCTGTGTGTGCATTGTTTGCATTTAGTATGGTGTTTACTATTTATATATGAGCTGAAGATGATTGTCTTCTGGGTTGTTGGGCCGTGTAGTCTGGTAGAAGTTTACCGACGTTTCTGAGGTCCCTACTGTCTCCATCATCAGGAGTCTCAGAAACGTCGGTAAACTTCTGTCAGACTACACGGCCCAACAACCTAGAAGACAGTCATTCTCAGACTCACCGCCGTGAAAACCTCAAATGTATATACAGAGTTTGAGGTTTTCAAGGCGGTGAATCTGAAGATAATTGTCTTCATATGTTTGTATATATATGAGCTCCTTGAAGTTTAATTTTAAAACAAAGCTTCTAGTTGCTCCAATAAATTTCATTCAGTACGATAATAACATACCTGTACGTAAGTGGACAGTATCAATATGTGCATTAGGTGTAGTGTGTTTGGCGCCTGTTAATTTTTCTTCTGGAGGCAAGATTTATACATTGATCAGCTGCGAAAATTAAAGGCTTGGCCAAGCCGAGTCGTCGATTCAATTGATGTATTGGTGTGCAGGTGCGAAGGCTCTGATCGGGCTACACGACATCACGGATAATGGCAACATTTGGCGGATGCTGTCCGCAGAGTTCCTGGGCACGTTCTTCCTCGTGTTGGTTGGATGCAGCTGCATCACTCCCTGGGACGGCCCCCCGAGCGTCGTGCAGATCGCCTTCACTTTCGGCCTGGCTGTCGCCACCATAGTACAGGTACGCACACTTCATGCGCCTCTCTTGTGTGGGTGTGAAACTTGGTCTCTCATGTTGGGAGGAGGACGTCGAATGAGGGTGTTTGAGAACAGGATGCTGAGGAGAGTATTTGGACCTAATAGAGGAAGTGGCTGCAGGAGGACGGGGATAAGTACGTAATGACGAACTTAAAATGTTGTAATCTTCACCGAATGTAAGGACGTATATGGTAATAAAATGGAGGATAGAACGGACGAATAATGTAGCACGCGTCGGGAGATGAGAGAAGCAGACAAAATTGTGTTCGTGAGACCGTCGTGCAGATTGGAGGATAATATTGAAATGGATTAAAAATAATTAAGGTTTGATTCTGCGGATTGGATTAAACTGCTAGAGTGTAGGGTCCAGAGTCAGACTTTTGCAAATACAGTAATGGACATTCGGGTTCCGTAAAATGTGGAACAACTTCTAAAGAACTCTGCTTCACCGAGTTTGTTCTGAAATACAGATGAAAACTGGCTGAGTGACTGATTCGTTGATTCTTTATCGATGTTCTGTTAACTGAAGCCGGAAGATGAAAGGCTTTAAGATAGTAATGAAGAAAAACTGTGGACAGCTTCAAAGGCTATGTGAAATTCCGCTGTGGGCGTGAGGCCAACGGCCGATTCCTTCGTTCTGCATATCGGAATGAACGTTGCGAGGATAATTCATAAATCCACCGTGTAAATAGATCATCCTTTTGAGGTCCTTGCGGCGGCGAGTGTGAAGATGGCTGTCTTCTGGATTTTGGCGTCGTGTAGTCTGGTAGATGATGACCGAAGTTTCAAAGGTACTTTTGTTGCTTCCATCATCAGCGCGTCGGTAAGTTTCTACTAGACTAGACGGAACAAAAGTCCAGAAGACGCCCGTTTTCAGATTATGCTTCGTTTCGTATCTACGTCGATCTTTTTGCATTAAGCTGTCGGTGTTCTTTTATTCAGTATTATGGAACGCAAAATTGTCTCCTAACGAAATTAAAAGGAGGTTTATTGCTATAAATGTTTGCTACTATTAATTAAGTGTTTTTCATTCTTCTGTGACGTGTCCGAAATTCAGAGATTTACTTTTGCCTGTATTTTTATATGGTTGTGAAAATGATATCTTGCTCAAATTAAGCTTGTTCTAGGACAAGGTTGGACAAAAAAGAGAGGACGTAACAGATTACTGAAAATAATAGGCGTGATGAGCTTCGTAATTAATGACATTCACCTATTGTCATTAAATGAAAGATGAGGTGGGTTAGACATGTGGAAATGCGTAATGCGCACGATTCCAACACACTAGTCCAACTGACACGAACAACAAAAGATTTTGAAGACTACATGTATGTCTGTGCTTTTTGAGCTCTACCCAGAACTACTTGTGTTCAGACTGACTCTGGGGCTCACCCAGTCTCGTAGCGGTTGCTCTTTTACTGGGTGTAAAGTAGCTGGAGCATGAAGCTGCCCACTCACCTTTATCTTTTGCTGAAGTATAGAGTATATGCTTATTTACCTCCTTTCCCCCATACACATTCATGGTGTGGTTATTAGGCATTATGCCAAGTTAATTTTATGTGTGTAATTACTTTTCCGACACTGTAAAATGATAAATGGACAGATTTCTAATTAACTTGAGCTGTAACGGTTGCAGGGGGTGGGCACTTTTTTGTAAAGTGCTGTTAAAGATTTTCCAGAAGGATCTGAGACAAGAAAAAACTTCTCGTGACAGCAACTGAAGCTGGTGTGCTATCAGACTGCGTAAATAAGTGTGAAGCGTTGGAGGACACTGATTGAAACATTAGCAACTTATGTAGGATTTGAGGTTTTCACAGCGGCGAGTCTGAAGATTTCTGTCTTCTGGGTTGTTGCGCCGTGTAGTCTGGTCGATGTTTACCAACGTTTCAGAGGTCATACTGCCTCCGTCATCAGGGCGATGAGTATGAAGATTTCTGTCTTCTAGGTTGTTGCGCCGTGTAGTCTGGTCGATGTTAACCAACGTTTTAGTGGTCATACTGCCTCCGTCATCAGGGCGATGAGTATGAAGATTTCTGTCTTCTGGGTTGTTGCGCCGTGTAGTCTGGTCGATGTTTACCAACGTTTCAGAGGTTATGTTGCTGATGACGGATGCAGCATGAATTCTCAAACGTTGGTGAACATCTACCAGACTTATGGTGTGAAGCTTTCACGGCGGCTTTCATTAATAAAGTCTTCTCGGGCCATCAGCCGTGTTAGTTGGTGATCAGTCGCCGACGTTTCGAGGACCATCTCTGTCCTCATTTTCAAGGCTGTTGACTGCGCGAACTAACACGGCTGATGGCCCGAGAAGGCTTTATTAATCTACCAGACTGTACGGCGCAACAACCCAGAAGACATCAATCTTCATTAGCAACGTACTTTGCTATCTGTAAGATACAATGTGGAAGTTGATGGTTGCTTGGCTTGTATGGTTGTTGCTGTGAAAACATTTGTCGAACTCGGAACCATTCGAGTTTTTTTCAGCCGTGTTTAGAAGGCAGCTGAGTTCACTGTGAGTAGGAACGTGAAAGTCGTGGCAAGGCAATCGCAGGCCTAGAGAGACAAATGATGAAGTATTGAGAACACGAGAAGTGACGTCACCTTATTACCGAAAAGTAGAACGATAAAGCTCAGCTTCGCTCGGGCCTACTGCCGAGCTCTTTACAAGCACATTTCCAAGAAACGCTTATTTGGAACTGTGAAATGGTTTAAGCAGCACATTCAAACAATAAAAGTATAACGTTACCTCATGTTTTGTATGGGTGTGAAAGTTAAGTCTCTCACCCAAAGTGAAGATCATGACCACTGAGGAATATAGAAACTGGGTTCTGAGAAGAATATTTGGGCATAAAAAGTTGGAAGAAACAGTAGGATGAAGAAAAACGAAAAATGAAGTGTTTTATAACTCTAATTGTCACCATGTAATTAGGATTATCAAATTAAGGAGAATGAGATAGGTAGGTTATATAGCATGAATGAATGAAGTCCAAAGTCCTGAAGTGAAGAGACCGCTGTAGAACATAAGCGTAGTTATGAGGATAATATTAAAATTGTTCATATATAACGTGTGAGTCTGCGAACCGTATAGTTCAGGTTCAGGATGGAGTCCATTGACAGGCTTATTGTGAATGCAGTAGTTAAACTTCTGGTTCTTTACGGTGCGGGGAATAAACTGGCCAAAGCAACCATCAGCTTCTCAAGGACTGTTTTTCCATGAAGTAGGTACGTAGTTAGCTCCATTTATTCATCTCTCGTCCACAGGTTGTAGGCGTTACATCAAAGGACCGAGGTTCGTAGTAGCATTTTACCTGTACCGTCGTCTGTAAGCTTTTTCCTTTGCCTCTCAAACTCATAACCGGAACCGTTGTATGGACCACACCAGGTCCTTTTTACTGTTGAGTCGGTAATTACGTTGGAATGTTAATTTTACTTAACGAATGCCGGACTAAGCCTAACAGAGGTCCGTTTTCTTTAAAATATGGCTAATAACTAGGATCATTTACAATCTAGTGCTATTTGCTTAATCTTATAGTTTTCTGGATTTTTGGACATATGTCTAAAGGAGTCATAAAATAGTTAATCACTGAAGAAGTACGAATGAGTTATTCAGCTGACAATAAAACTAACCCAAGAAACCAATGCATGCAGGGTAGCTTAGTGCTGCCACTCAAGTCGAATGTTGGTTGAATTTTCGGTCATTCTCCCGGACATATTCAGGATGATCTGTTAACATGCAATGTCCAACACGACCTACTTCCCACCTTTTCTGTTCCCTTTATCTGCTCCCTTTATCTGTGCGGCGTCCAATCATTTGATATGGACCGAACAGTCAGCTGTCACTTCATTAATTCTCGTAGTTATTATATAAGACTGTGGGATTCAATCCACGGCCCTCCGAAATGGCGAGAAAAACGCGTTTGCTGTTGACCCAGCGCAAACGCAAACAGAATTGACAGAGGCGTGTCGCACGGTACCTTGAGGACAGAACCACAGCTTTGTCGTAGGGCTCGTGAAACCGCAGCCAAGTGGCACGGTTGTGTGTCAGTACGAGAACCCTCAAGTAACCTATTTGCTCATTTTCTGACGTCACTGATTATGCTGCTAGTCAAACAATGCAGTTCTTAGTAATATCGCTCGAGGACCGCTAAAGGCTCTCCCCTCCTCCACCCGAAGCTAAAGTCCCTAAGAACCGCACACCCCAAGAACCGGTCCCGGTTCGGGTAATACATTCCCTCATAAGAATGCAGTTGTGGTTTTTTTCTTGAGAATCAATTCAGTCCGGATTCAAAACCTGTGTTTATCTTATGCGTGATTGTTCAATTTGTAGTATTCCGTCTCTGTATGCCATATTTGACCCCAGGATTAAGAACTGTGTAAGCAGCTACTAGGATATTACCGGGCTAGTTTGATGGACCGAGTCCGAGCGTCGGACCACACAGGGTATCTACCTGTTCAATAACAGCGGCGAAACACCACGAAGTGAACATCTGTGTCAATAGATGACCGCAGAAAAGAGCCTGTCTGAGGCATTCTTTACGCAGAATATAAGAAAGGACCCGTGCCATTTTCTCTCCAGGTCATTTGCTCTTGTGGTTGTTGTTAACTCCCTCTACACCCATTTCTGTCACCATCTCTACTACTCCTACTACAGCTCATTCTGTTTCTGTTACTTCTGCTGTCGTCACAGCCACCATATATTTCGTAGCCTACTTCGAAACGCAAGATATTCCATTTCCATGTGAGAACAAATATCGTGCGTCTTGATAGCCGCCATCTCACCCAGTATAAATACATTTACACACCTTCTCCATTCACGAACCAGTGATTAATTGCCCATTGGGATCGATTTCTGTCTTCATGATGTAGCGAATACACACGAACAAGATAGCAGTGCAGCCGCTAAGGAAAATTTATCAACTACCGTATCCATCCAGCCATATCTGTTATTCTTTAATGTTTAAAGTGAATGGGGGAAAATATTTATAAACATCAGATGTAAGACTTGCATAGGCTTATAGTTAGTATCGCAGTCAGTGAATCAAAAACTTTTATTCAACGATGCTATACCAACAGCACACGCTACAGAGCATCCAGTGGTCTTGGTTGGTTTGACACGGCCGTGGGACCTTCTGAAATCAGAACATTCCTTTAGACATGCAACGTTTTTAGTTTAAATAAATTCCTGTAGGAATTCACATATCGGCTGTCGTCTGTCAGTGTTCGTATTCCACAGCAAAGGCTACCTTGAACTGCTTAACTGAATTGCTTACAGAAGATTATGGCAGGGAGATGACACAGTTACAGTTTGTGTAATACTTCGTCTTCAAGTCCCTTTTAAAGTACGTGTTAAGTATGGGTGGATTTATACAACGTAATTTGAAGTTTTAGCTCACTTTCTCCCCGGACATACCTAATTTGTTCCTCAGCCGGTACCGACTGATGACATCAGATGTATTCATGATTTTCCTCGTTCTCTTGAGAAAGATGGTGCATTCTGAACACTCCTTTTCCCTTTCAAATAATGGCCAGCAATCTGTCAACCACTCATCCAGCTGTCATACCAACCTTTTAAAGTTAATACAACTATTCTGAACTTCAGTCGTAGGCGTACAGGATCGAATACAACCATGAGAGAGAGACAGAGAGAAAGACACAATCTCTACTTGGTGAACATACAGCGTACTTGCATATCCTATCAACATAGCTGCTTTTAGTAATAATTCAATTCATTTATTTAAGTGTTTGCCAACAGCAAGAAGCCAGAAACAGGCAAACACTGATAATACATAAAATAATAATGAAAAATAGTACACAAACAGATTAACTAAACTTATACATGTACAGTATTAAATGTAACAGCCAAATACAGGCAAGCCCAAAATGGAAACAGTATTATACACAAAGAAAATAAATGAAGCAATATAAATAAAAACAAATAATCCACCTAGGGAACACTAATATAAATGTAAAACGTTAAAGAAATACAAAAAACAGATAACCAAGCTAGATCATCTATCAAGACAACCTATCTAGATCATTTCCCTTGTTGAGAACGTGCCCTCAAGGGAGACAATGTTTATGCGAAATACGTCCAAAGATTTACATACGTAATTTGCAGCGATGACGCACCTGGCTGAAGGACTATGTCTTAGCGCACGGCTCACGCTAAAAGTAGAAAATTCTCTTATTTGCCTCGCCGGCACACGTAAACTAACAGCGTCCATAATGGAATGGCAATTTATTTTGCCCTTAAAGACATTAACAAGAAATAACGCAACGAGATGTCGTCTGGAATAGAGTGTTCTCAGATTTAAAGTACATAAAATCAATCAGCAGATTTTGTGAAGCATTTGGAAAATCAGATGCATTTGAGTGTATTGTGTATAATGCAAGATTTAAAGTTCACCAGTTAAATAATGTGCTGGAAGAAAATGTTTCTCCACAAGATAATCTGATACTCAGTATACAGCAGTAGGGACGAATCGGTACGTTCCACGTCCGTTAAAAATAAAAGGCAAGGGGATAAGAGGGTTTGGGAGGGGTAGCAGGTATCATAGCCACTAGACCCATGTGGTCTAGTGGCTAGGATACCTGGCTGTCACCCAGGAGGCCCGGGTTTGATTCCCGGCATGAGAACCAGCGGAGGTCAAGGAAGAGAGGAGCTCTACCTCCACTCACCCCAAACGCCTACATGGCGTATAGTGGGACAAACTTTACTTTACTTTTAGCAGAGAAAGAAGCATTCTATAAACATTATTTCCCAGCTGCAGAACTTTATATCTCGCTGTCTCAGTTGTGTGTCGGTAATGTCTTTGGTTTGCATAGTTATTTTTGGGAGTCTGGGACCACTGATTCGATGAAGCCCAATCGGTTGTAGTGCTTACATTGGGACCTCATTCATTTCTCAGATGGTCTATATACACAGAACATATGAAGTCATGACTTTCTTCTTCCACACGCGAAGTTGCGGTGGGTAATTAAAATACGTCAGTGCTCTAGGACTTTATCGTGGATCCAGCAATTAGCTTGCCTACTCTAGCGTGAGCTGTTACAAATCACTCTACCGTGAACAACGCTGGTGGGGTTTTAGTAGCATTGAGGTTCTTGGTGCATTGGAACAGGTGAATCAAGGACGCGGCGCGAACAGAAAATTTCCTGAGAAAAAGTAAATCGCGGTTGTGTAAAATGGCACCGTCATCCTGTGTTAGAATTTTATTGGTGCTGTGCAAACAAAACAAAAACTAACGTGAGGAAAGGCGCTTGAAATGTTTTGGCCTAAATGTGTCTCGAGTCTGATTTCTGAATGACTGATAGCAGAACAGAAATGTAATTAAGGCCCATTCATGCAGTAACAGGAATGAAATTCCACAAAACACTATTTTCAGATCTAGTAACAATGCCTACAGACTTCAAGTTTTGGTAGCTGTGTTTATTCACTTGTCCATTTAAATCAGAACGACCCCGATTTATTTATCCTGTTTGCAGAATATGGCAATTCAAGTAAAAAGAATTTTCCCAATTTATTAATTCAGATATTTTATGCTGCTTTTAGCTACATACAAAACTTCAGTCGGAAAACCCTTTAGATAAGAGACCACCTGGGAGACTTGTGCGTAGGCGGAAGGATAATATTAAAACGGATCTTAAAATACGATACGAGAGTGAATACTGAATTAATGTAGCTCGGAACATGGATCGCTGGCGGGCTCTTGATTTCGGATTTGTAGAATGCAAACTATTTTTAACGAGCTGAACCACGTTAGTTTCTCTAGAAGGACTGTTCCATAGAGTTAATGTACCCAATTGACCGCGCAGTTTTTGAGTCCAGCGAATGAACGGGTCAGGAAATCGAGCCTTTTCTCGTGTAGATGTTGCCAGCAACATCTGCCGTAATCCTAATCCACAGGGCTAAATATTATGAAACTCCGGCAACTAACAGATAAGTTTCTGGAGGTCTGTCTGAAAAACTTCAGAACTACAGAAGCGAAACCGGGCAGTTGAAACTTCTGGAACCCGGCTCCGGTTCCAAACATGAACAAATTCATTATTGTGAAAATCCTGATATGTATGTTTTGGCAAATAGTGGGTAGTGGATTGGGTCTTGCTCTACCTGGTGCAGAGGCATTACTGAGAAGGTTATAGTACACGCTCAGCTAGTTAACAAAAGTCCAATCCATACCTCTAAAATTTTCCCAGATATCCATTAAGAGTACTTAAAAGTGGCTGAGACACGCTAATAGGACTAATTAGACTGAGAAAAATGGAATGTGATCTTGCCTACTCTCTTACTATGATAATGGATTAATTTTCGACAAATTGTTATCTCATTTAATACAAAAATAAACTATACAGCTATTATAACTCAGCTTGTTATCCTTGTAGTTGATTAATAAGGCCAGTAAAGGTGATATGTTGTGATTGGAAAAGGCTGTGTTAGAAGTCGGCGTGGTTTGCGCTCGTCTTTGTGTTGCGAAGACGGATACGCAGGTCTTCAGACCAGGCTGAACTTGTACTGTTACGTTTTCCGATGCACGTGTGATAATTCGTAATTATTAAAAATTAAAATTAAATCCGTGGCGTAACAGCTCCAGAGAGCAAAAGCCGACTAACTTGACTACTGGCCTCACGTTCACATGCCTAAGCAGAGGTGAACGATCATCCAACCAGATATAGGGTGACGTGTGGTCAGCACGACGAACCCCCAGCCATTGCTAGTTTTCCTGACCGGATTACGCTACTCATTGTAGCTCCCCAATTTCCTCACGATGCTGGGTCGGCACCGGTCCCATACACCGGTCGAAAGCTCATGAGAAAATTTCTTCTCCCCCGAGACTCGAACCAGCGCGCATTCCGTATCGCCGGTCCGAAGCATGATGCCTCAGACCGCGCGGCTACGGCGCGGGACAATTCGTAATTATAACAAAGGTAAATCAGAAAAACAACGAATAAAGAACCCGAAATTACAATTTAGCCGTCGTCAGAGGGCGTGGAACTTGTGCAACACCATTGTAATAATCCCAACATGGTGAGTTGTCTTTAATTTCGGGTTCTTTTTTGCCGATCATGTACTTAATTAACGACGTTAATAATTTTATAGCATTCTAGGTGTAAACCGAGTTTATCTACCTTAGGCCAGTTCTTGTTTATGGTTTATTTAAAAACGCTGGTAATTGCTCAGACTACGTACCGTCGAATGACAGGATGAAGGAAGTGGTCGTTGCTTAATTTACGACACTAACCCGAAATTTGCCTGAAGGGAGCGTGAGAAAGGACGGAATCTGGTGAATGTAGTAATAGATCTTGAGACTTCCATAAAATTCTGGGGAATTTCTCGACCACTTCAGCGACTATTAGCTTCTCAAGGAGCAATTTCCTCTACGAATTTGGCTATGATAGAAATATTTATCATTATTAGGCCTACATCGAGAAATTGTCTCTGAGCTTCTGTCAATATCGTGTTCAACTGTAGACATTCGTGCCACATACTTCAATAATCTACTCTTCTTGATTTGGCGAAGAGTGCAGATGATACTCTTCATTATGCAGGAGAGTCAAACACTCAGCAGCAACGTGCAGTGCTTTCTCTCTGTCTGGAAAGGAGTAGTTAACCTTCTGGACAGGATGCTAACGTGCGTGGTGGATGCCCAAGTGCCTTAGAAAGGTAGTTTTCTAACCCCAAAGTAGGCAGAAAGAAGTGTTAAGATGCAGTGTACGTATCTGTACGCCAGGGCAAGAATGGATTTAGTTTTTATGGGATCATCACATAATTTGTAGAAAGTCAATGTTGTGAAGCAGAGCGCGTCAAGAATTGTCCTCTGTGGCAGATGAGTGAGAGAAAAAAGCGTGAGACAGAGGAAGGTACGCCTGCAAAATAGGCACGTCTCAGTACAGCTAGCCGTCTTTTGCGCTGCAGACTAGACTAAAAGAAGTTTGGTCCCTTTGTGTCTGTGTTGGTCTTCCGTGTTGTCACGTTATGTGGAATTGTAGGTAGATACCCACGTTTCCAGGGCTTCAGATGGAAACAGTCTTTTTATCCTGTGCCAGATGAATCTATTTCCACATCATGTTTATTTAATAGACATTTTATTATCCTCCCATCTCCACCTACGTCTTCCAAACGTCGTCTTTCCTTCTGACTTTCTAACCAAACGTGTGTATGCATTTCTGATTTCTCTCCTGCGTGTTGCATCGCCCGCCAATCTCATATTCCTGCTTCAGACTAGACAAATCGGCAGATGCGTTTAACAAAGTAAACTCGTGTCAGTTTTATTTAGGACTCGTTTGAATTTGATTTTTTTGAATTGGTATTAGGCTATATACAATGCTTTCCGATTTATCTTCGTAACGAAAGTATTACAAAACATCGTGGTCTAGTGTTTAACACTCTTTTGTATTCTGACGTCTCTGGATAAAGTCTCGGCCCAGAGATCGGCAGTCCTGAGGATTTTCGTGTTTCCTTCAGTCCCTCTGGGCAAATGCAGGGATACAGGCCACAAACCATTCCATATCCTTTCAGATTTATCATTCATTAATCTTGCTATCATTCGATCACAAATAAACGACGAATAAAATAAATATTTAAAATTATTCTTTGTCAGTACTTTTTCCATCGTCTGTTCTTTAAAATCACGACGTTTCGGAGGCTGGTTCTGTCTCCGTCTTCAGGTGAGATGTACATACTCTATTGGGTCCCTTAGATAGAGCTAGTCTCTGTCACTGGACAGACGATGGAAAAAGTCCTGACAAAGAATAATTTTAAATGTAAACTACCGTCGTAAAAACCCTTTAGAATTTAAAATAAATATTAATAAAAATATTATTTCCACACTTCGACTGTCACAGAAATTTTATACGTACTCAGCCATTTACACTTCCTGGTGTAGTAAGTACAATGAAATCAGCTGTGTACGTTGTACAGTTGTCAGGATGGAGCCGAAATGATTTTGTCGGGCAGGCAGTGTAGCTTTCCGTTGCGGAGGTACCTGGTTTGAATCTGCTTATTCAGGCCTTCGGTGGTCAGTCCAGAACAGAACGTCAGAGTAAGTAAGCTACGGCCTCCTTTCACTTCACTGGACGCTATAAGCAGGTACAGTTACCGTGGGAAGCAGCCAGGGAATGCTCGCGTCGCGTTCAGTGAGGCGCCCGGTCACTAAAGCAATGCAACTTCTTCCACGGAGGTGCGTCGCCTTGAAAACAATTGCTCAAGCTGAAATCCGTTGCACGAAAATTATTTTACATTCGATATATGGCATACGATATGGAAAGGTAATTACTGCGTTTACTGTAACGAAGAATTATCGAAATCAAATAAATGGTAGGTTACTGATGTAAACAAGAATAGTCGTCCACTCTAGACGAAAGAAAAAGAACAAAAACAACGTGGAATTACAGACATCTGTGACAGCTAATTCATTAACTGCTATAAACTGACAGCCCATTATCATAAATACTCGAATAAAATATTTTCCGACACGACGTAAATAATGCTGTATAAACAGTAAGTGGCTACATATACCGATGTGAAAAATACGCACTCTAATATCATTAGTGTCCCATTAATCACTTAAATCATCTGCATGCATGCCCTATAATTTGTTGTATTGCCCTTTATACTCCCATGCATTCATTGCATAGAATTATATATTTAATTTTAATTGATACGATCACAGAAAATGAATCCATTATTTAAACCAATTTGTGTGTATAAAATCACATATAATTAATTGAGTCTAGGTCCTACTATAAGACCAGATTATATTAATCTCCAATCATAGCCTAACGTTTATGTTTAAACATAATGAATCCATCAGAGTATGATTTTGTCTCCTAAAAATTAAATGAATAATTAGAAACCATTATTGTATGGTAGTAAAAGTGCACAAAATCTAGGCATTCATGTCGGTAATTTGTGAGCCACAAGTGATTTGGGTGGTCTGAATATCTTGTATTAACACGTGTGTATGTCGACTTGATGTTTTATTAAAGTTATTAAATTATTGGGGGTGGCAGATTATATAACTGATACCTAATGTTCTGACGATGCAATTTTCATGATTGTCACTAACGGCAGAAGTTAGTCTCTGACGTTTTGAGGTTTTAGTAAGCTTTGTTTCGTCATACTAAAAAGTCGTTAAAAGTGCGGAATGAAGGGAACGAAGCAGAATCCTTCCTGAGAAGCTAACGGTCACTCAACGGATCCATAAATTCCCTGGTTTTATAAAAAACAAGGGTTAATTGCCATGTTAACTAAAGCTCACTATTAGTTTCTGCTGTGACCAAGGTAAATCTAATACACACCTTTATATTGTGCTTCCTAGGGATAATTTTAATAACCTCCCATTTACGTTAAACTCCCAACTATTTCCAACAAAAATCCTGTTAAATTACGTTTCATTTCTGTCTTACCATCCTATAATCCTTGATTTCATCACAATAGTAGGACAATTAGTGTAGATTACAAACTTTGAAGTGATGTTAAATTTTAAAACGAGTTAACATGAAAAACTTGACGTTCGTAAAACAAGGAATTGGTGTAATGTTGCTGAGAGGACCAGAAGAGATCAGTTAACGACTTGATTTATGCTTTGGGCTGGTGACACACAACTCCTGTTCATCTCGTGATTAAGCGTGTGTTCAGAAAGAGCGTTGCATAATAAGGAGGCTGAGTAAGGCATTGTTACGGAACCACTTGATAGACACCGCCACACCTGAATCCGCTGTTAATTTGATTCTTCTGTAATCTGATCGTGTCTTGTTCGTTAATTAACCTCACAACGAAAGAAATTCGATATGTATCACTGAATACCAAAACACAAAACTGGCTAGCAATTATTTTCGTATTTTTCAGTAGGTTCGTCTTTATAAAATGGGTCATTTCCTTCTCTGGTCTAGTTCTGTTTAACTGCTGTGATTACACTGTTCGTCAAAACTCAATAAACTAAAACAACTTATCTTACTTAAAATTAATGGAACTTAAAACTGATATTCACGTAGTGAGGTACATTAACGTACCGCACAGCACATCTTAATTTGTTAAAGACGTGACGGCATACCACTGAGTTTAATCTCATGAAAAGGTGTTACACAATTATACATGGCCATAAAAATGTCTACATATAAATCTTTCCCCTTTAAAAATGGAGGCATATGAAAAACCATAACACATGTTGGATAAAGTTGTTGATAATGAACCTCTGTGTATGTGTGTGTATTACGAATTCTAATTAAGGAAGATAAGATGTTGCCATTTTATGACTATAACGTTCGAATATATAATTTCGTAAAATAAATTCGCAACACACAGTTTGCAGTTTCCGAAATAAATCGTATATTCTTATAGACTTCTTTCCCAATGGTATATTTTTTAGGGTTATGATTTGCAGGTTTGACAACCACAGTACTTGCTTACACGAACTACGTACGGCCCACTGTCACGCTTAACTTTAGGCTTGTTTTCTGAACGCCAGTCTTAACGGTCGCCCTTTTAAACCACCTACTGTGCCTCAGAGTGCCGCTCTGCTTGGTTCTAGAGCCACCATGCCCCTTTGACGCTGGTGATTACGTCAAGGTTTTAGCCAAATACGGCTCCCGTTGGTTGATGAACCGGATTGGATTTTTGACACTGGATTTCGAAATAATATCTGTGTGGCCGGTACACCTGAAAGCTGGTCCACACCTCTCGGCATAAACCGCTCCTACAGATTCATACTTCGTGTCTTATTGTTGAACGTAACGGGGCTTTAATTGTTGATTTTGGGATTGTTCTCAGCTAGGATCAGGATTGCTACAAAGATGACTGTCTTCAGGGTTGTTGCTCCGTGTAGACTGATATAAATTTGCTGACGTTTCAAACGTGTTTGCTGTCTCCATCATCAGGGCGATGATGAGTTGATGGAGACAGGAAACACCTCTGAAACGTCGGTGAACGCCCAACGACTCCACGGCGCAACAACTTAAAAGACAAGTCTTCATCATACTTACCGTTATGAGAACCTGAAATTTCACCAAGCAGAGAACGACATTCGTATTATTTCGGAATGTGATTTCTCTGAAAAATTTAACGATATTAAAAATGCTGCAAACTTTTATTTAACGAAACTGTATGAATTTCAGAATTTAGTCAAAGGTAGAGAGAAAGTAGAGATGCAGACCTGGCAGCTCTCTGCCGAAGACATGAATGTTGCCTGTCAATTCATGACGTTAGTAGTTCGTAATGAAGTTCGCTGTTTTAATTTCTGTGACAGTAGATTCCGTACGCATCTAAATTTCGTATTAGAAATGACAGTGGCCGTGTTTTTGAAGTTTTGTCAAAGTATAACATATTTAAAACTGAAATTCCGTTATACTGGGAAAAGTAATTTTAGACTGAGTTGAAATCTTAATGTCGGTAATTATTGCATCTTCATCAAATAGACCTCCTGTGTCCAACGTGTTCCTGGGGTGACTACTTCGCATGTACATTTATTTTTAGAAATCTGTAGCATTAGGGTTTGAAACCTTGTCTTGTATCGAAATCATACCATTGCTGTTTTCACAGAATTTCAAATAAAGAATCCCTACATTGTGTTGTGTTTTCAAGAACAAAGTTGAGGCGGTAATGTTTGTGCACCCATTGGGCAGAAAATCTACTCCCGTCGTGTAGCGCCCACAGGAAGTCTCGTTAGTTTTGTGATAGCTGAGCGTATTCTTAATACTGTTTGGATTGTCTTTTCATTGATTCCAGTTCCTGCAATTCCGATCATGGGGCCTGACTTGAGTACAGTTGATTCATTATGCACGGAATTTGAGTTTCTGCAAGTAGCCGTGTATATTGAAACCGCATAAACAGGGAAACTTGTAACAATAGCTATTTTTACGTTAAACAGACGCCAGAATTTCTTGAAGCTAAGATTTTCATGAGCATCACATTCTTTTATAAGCGTGGAGAAGGTTCTGTGCAGGTTATAGGGTTTAAAATTTTGCAGCGGATAGAATAATATTTCTTTTTTCATTGAAGTGAAAACGCGGATAGCGAAAGTGCGTATAACGAGGGTCACCTGTACTTCGTTACATGACGTGCCGACCGCTGACACAAAGGGAATCCATGCCGCCATGCTGTGTGTAAGTAACATGGCGTCTCCCGCAACAGGCGGCTTGTGTGGGTGCATGCGAAATACGGGCAGCAAGTGTGCTAAATCCATGTGCCCCTCCCTCAAGTCATTGTACATGCATAGTTCAAAGGTTACAGCAAGTATTCTTGGAAGGTTGTTTTACCTCTGAAACTTCTATATGGCCTATCAGTCTGATAATCTTAATGCCAGTCATTCGAGCGATGTAGGACATTATTTATCTTGAAAGTGAATGTATCCGACGAAGTAATGTATAGATGTAGTCTTATCGTAATTGAACGTGTGCTTCGTTTAATTTGTTTCTAACACGTCTATTTATCATGAATGGACCCTTATGATTTAACCTTTTATAGACGAAGCTCGCCCAAACAGAATTGTAAAAATTGTAAGTTTGTGTTTGATAGCTTATAGTTCGAGAATGGATATATCGATTTTTACCGAACTTGACATGCGTATGTCTTGAGGAAGGAAGAGATCATAGGAGGGCCAAAACTAAGGAAAAATGTACTGAGTTCGATTCCTGCTGAGACCGTTTTCTGTACTTCGGAAACCAAGCACGTAAGAGTAATGGCTCCGAAAGTTAGTTTTGAAGATGAGATTATAGGATTATCGCCGAAAAATTGTCAGCTGTGGATGATCAGAAAGGATATTATTATAGATTATCTATGTAACCGCAGAGCCTTCGAACGTTTACAGTATTTGGTAGATCCGCCTGTTAATTATGCGTAATTGTTGGAAGTAAGTTCCTTATTCCGCTTTTACTCGTATTGAATTCTATTTTTTTATTATCTCCCCTGCAGGTGTGTGGTCTTAATTTTAAATCTGATCACCAATCTGGCCAGAGATACTTATTTGGCGTATTAAATTGATTGCACTTGAATAATCTACTTCTTTGTCCATCCCAGCTAATGTGGGCTCGAATCCCGCTCAGTATAGGCACGCGTTATTCTCAGCTGCGTTATCTGTTGCAGGTAGAGGCCTCTAGAAATGTCGAGGACTTATACCACATGTCTAAGACGATTTATTGTTTCGAGAGTTCAGTATGAATCGATTCACGCCGAACGGTTTAATATATAACACAGGTTTCTTAACTACCAATCATTCAATATTTTTCACAAAGTTTCAGCTGTTACATTCTCGTGAGTGAAGTAAAAGCAAACTGGCGAATGGTTGTTTAGTTCCTTGGTGTTCGGTCAGTACACGATACGTCGAAAATTCCCTACTTCCCTTGAATCGCACGGATGGAGTCAAGATTTAAGATGTAAATCCCTGCTGAAAAACTGTAGAAAAAATTACACCATTAATACTCCTGTAAACTAATAAATATAGCCCAATTAAACCGAAACCATAATGTAAGGATAACTTTCCTTGTCCCTGAATTTCAATTAAATGTGTATCATTATGTCAACTTCAGCTCTAAATACGGGTTTACATCGTGGGAAAAGCTAGCTGGTGCAAATTACCACAGTAGCATCCAACTAACAAGAGAAAGTTGAAGTACGAAGGGCATCTAACACGCCCTTTTCTTTGATCAGACAGCAGCAATTATAAGGGCAAGATCCAATCATTCTTGTTACAAGATTGGCCAATTATTCTGCTTCACTAAAGTGGAATTGCCTTCAGGGTTTACCTCGGGATAGACGGTGAGTCACTCTGCCTTCTGTTATTTAAATTTTAACAACACGCTTAGCCCGAGTTCACTTCACACAGTATTCTGCACAGCACGATATGACTGCAGTTGCTTAGCTAAGCATACTTGCGTATGGTTGCACAATGCGATTAGCCCATCGGTGGACCGGACCAACAAAAACTTTCGTCCGTCGGGGATGTAGATCTTGCATCAGGAGCTATAATGTCGATGATGATGATAATATCAGCTACAACAAACAACAGAAGAGGCAATAATAATAATGATGATGATAATAATATTCGAACCAAATGAGCTTATATTAGCAGACTAAAATTTTATTATTAAATTGCGTACTTCATTGTTTTGTTCCAGAGGAAAAACAACGATTAGACTATTAAAACACTAGAGTCAACTGAATAAAAGTCAGAGCGATTTAATAATAATTTGAACGTCAACTGATAAAACAATAAAAGAAAGTTCTGACTGGAAAAAGAAAATGGAGTGCACTGAATTTTCGTACAAGCGATTAAGTAAGGACTGCATATCACTGAACAATGGAACCAGAGCCGGAGTGCTGTTTCAGTAAAACTGAGTATTTTTACATGAAGTAAATGATTTGATCATAGAATGGTATGCTACATTAATTCTTCTTATTTTGTTTGCATTTAATAATACGTGATGATGATGATGAAAGTTTGATTTCAACATGGGTAACAGACCGAAATATCGTGGCTGGAACTCCCGTATGTTTGGGCCCATTGCATTACGTGTCAGGAAAGAATCGGGAATACCATCATTCATGCAGCAAGAATAATTTCATTTATCGTCTCATATCATATCTCTGTGTTATTTGAAATTGAGTAACACCGAAAGCAAAGTCATATGGCCACCGTTTGTTTACTATTAAAGTAGCTAGTTATGTAATTATTTAACATTAGTTTCAGATAGTAGAAGGTCTGTGTTTAGATCTAGTTTCTACATTTAGTAATGCCGGTTTACTGCTTTCACCTCCCAGAAAATAAACAGCACATTGTTATTAAGAATACCTTAATTTACCATTGAAATGTTTACATACCCTTGCTACGAGACGGAAATAATACTTTAACATACAAAATGATGTTTTCATATACGCACATGTGTGCAAATGTTTGGCATGTTTATCTGTGGCACGGGAAACAGATGCGCGCGCAACAAGGTGGTAGCCAGCAAAACTGTAAATCAGGAGTGTCCAGATTTTAATGGGCACAGAGAATTTCTGATTAGTATCAGTCGCAAATATTCTTAAACTTGTAAGATTTGAGGTTTTCACAGCGATGAGTAAACTTTTAATGTCAACAATTTAGTAGCCTATAATATTGACTGACAATCTCGTGTTATACTTTTCGTGTTTCCGTAATCCATTACAGGAGTTCCACAAATTTTCTCAGTAACTCTGTTGGAAAAAAAGCTTTATAAACATCCGAAATACATGTGAAGTTTCGCATCGCTGTGCCTGTAACTGCTACATGCGCACTATTTGTCCAACAACAAACATCATCAAGAACTTCACACCGTGGACGGAACAGAGACTGCCACTCAAGTGTTGGAACAGGTTCACAGTTTCTGTGATCGTGGCACAGTCGCTGCGTGCAAGAAGCGAGGATTCTTTGAGACGAAACTCGTTGCACTGAGAAAGATGGAGTGATATGCTGCCAATTACACCTACTAATTAACATGCTCATTGTCAAATGTGTTTCCTGGTAGTCATAGTTACCACAGTACCTGAGGCGTTTGACGTGTTGGGCCACTCGAATACCGGAATATGCGTTCAGCAATTTTTGTTGTGTTCTGTGTCGGAGACCTAGACATGGACTGAATAGCCCTACTAAGTGTTTAAAAGATTGAAAGTTGCAGAAGTAATTATGGAAGCCGAATGGTATAGCTCGTGAAAGATTAATAAGAATGAGCAGATAATGGTTTGAATATCGTGACTGATATCAGTAGATCTCTGTCCAGTTCATAAGAATGAAGTGTATTAGTCGTGACTGTTCAAGTCAAAATATTTAAAATATAATAATATGGGGTCAACATAAGAGTTTCTGTTTACGAGGGATAAGGTGCTTACCTTTGCAGTAGAATGCTGTCTGATTTTCTAAGTCCCTAAACAACGAAAAGTGGGAAGAAAAAAGCATTACTAGCCAATATAGCTAGTTGCTTAATAACCTTTGTTTATCCATCCTTTGTAACGAATATGTTACCCCGTTCTCTGGTACTTTGAATACACCTAATTAAAAATGGTTTTGCGCAGAACAGACACGTTAATTTTCATACTGTCCAGCTACTGTTCTTATCAGTAAATAAGCTTATATACACAACACACGTTGAGGCAGCTGTTGGTTGTTCACCCCTGTAAGAGGGGGACAGAGATCTGAACTGGTGCTACTGTTCATTTCAGGTTTGGCGATGGGAAAGGGGAACAGGTTTCAGAACAACCACATGCAGAGCTTTCGATCAGCGTGCCCCGTCTCCATTGACAGACTGCAGTATTACAACCATCTGCCTTCTGGCTTTCATCCTATTTGTTAATGAAAACTCCTATAGCTTTGCGAAAACGAATTGATCGCTGAATATCAGTCAGTGGAACTTAGCACGTTAACAACAGGGCCATTTGCTTGCCTTAAATATTTTTGAAAATGTCTTATAAATTTTAGTGAATCTTAAAAACAACAGGCAAACAGCATGGCAAAGTAGACCAGCCTCTCAAGTGTTTACATCTGTCACTCTGTGTACTCAGTCATTCACACTTAATTACGTCTAGAGCATCTCCGCAGAGAGAGGTCACAAACGGACTTGCATCCCGTTTCCCTACAAATACAACATTTTAAACATTCAGGATTGTATTGGAAGACTTTATTAAATTATCTGTTGTAGTCCTATCTTTAATCGTCGTTTGTCTTAATAATTTTGATGGTAACAGTGGAGACCTGTCGTTTCAGCATTTGACTGAAAACGCCAATTACATGAGGCACGAACCAAAGTAACATGTCATGTTGAGCGGGATGTCACCATGTCTGTTCCTTCGGTATACTGCTATACAGATTAAATAGGGCGGTATAAGGTAAATAATAAATAATTACAGGGATTGTGATCAATATTATGAGTGTAACAGATTGAAATACTCTTCTCACCTTTATTGAAATCGAGTTTATTCTATCCTTTAAATGCTGCAGGTCAGTTTATAATATAACCGTTCTCTTACATATGACTAGCACAGTGAATCTGTGCTGCCCGTTCGTTGAAGTCACCTGAAACAGCTGCTCTATAAGTCATTCGATTATAAGTTTTGACAGGTCACAATCTCCTTTCATTCGGTGACTAGGTGATTTCGTACGAACGAGAAATATCTTAATCCCTCATTTAAATCCCCAAACATGTAAAATACCAATGTCCTATACCTGTATTATAACGCACATTTCGAAACATTTAAACATTGCATAAGATATTTCAGTGTGAACGACGATAATACAGTCTGTGTCAAAATAAATAGTGTTTTAAGAGAATCTGTTGTGATAGACACCATGTACTAAATTGAAGATATGAGCGATTTTCAGCTTCTCAGGAAGGACGAATTAGTTTTATCATTTAGTAAAGATGAAATTAGCTTGCATAGTTATACTTTCGGATTTAGTCATTGACAAGAGACCCTAACTAACAAAGCCAAACAAAAATTCCTATCAACTAAACAACTTGACAGAGCAGAGACATTTTTTCAGATCCTGATGGCCGCTCAGCCCTTGAAAAGTGGCTAGATATGAACTCTTCACGGAAATTACTACCATCATTACTGAATTTAAGATTGAAAATGGTCTATCACGTGTTTCCTTTAGATTTTTGTAATAATAATATTTATAAAAATTACAATGATAATAGAGTAAACTCCTGTAAGTGTGAAGTTCAAGTCAAACTTTTCTGAGACTTTCTTTGAATCCATCAGTAGGGTTAATATTAATGAGAATATTTGTGTAAACTACTATAATTTGTCGTTACTCCTTCAAAAAAAACTTTGCATTCTGCACACTAGAATCTGGAACTGGACTGCCTGTGTGGTGCACAATCTACTAGAAACAATATTAAAAATCCCAAAATAATCGCTGTTGCCTAGTTTTAACTTCAGTTGAAGTTCCTCGCATCTGCTACATCAGCAGCTAAGGTGGAGTCACAGAGTTGAGTGTGTTTGTCTGTCAGTCAGTGTGAATGAGCTGGCCAGTTGTCGGCATCTCGGACCTGATCAAAAAGAACCTGATTGACCGGTCATTGCTATATTATTAGCAGCAGTTCTGGACTGCACCAGTCCCCTTACTACTCACACGAGCTGCTGAGGTTAAAAAGGGGAGGGGCGCACCCACACTATATCGGCCTCCGCTCACAACACCTGTGAATAGTTGTACGTTCAACCCTTTAACACATCTGCACGTGTTTATTTATATAATACATTTGAATAAAGCGTTCAGTGAGAGGTGTCCCAGTTTGAAAGATTTCGTGACTTATGGGATGTTGCGTCCTATAGTCTGATAGAAGTTTACCGACGTTTCAGAAGTGCTTGCTGCCATTATTAGGGCGATATTGATGTTGGAACCAGCAAGGACTCTGAAACGTCGGTAAACTTCTATCAGACTATAGGACGCAACATCCCAGAGGACAGCCTTCTTCCTACTCACCGCCGTGAGAACCTAAAATTTCACCTTGCAATACTTGGTTTCTACAGACACCGGAGACCATGAATCACTCTCTTTAGTGTTTCTGGAAACGGCTGCACTGACTGCACTTAGCAAAGTCCTTAAGAAGCCGATAATACTGTCAGGTAGTAAAGAAATTCCGTATGATGTGACTGATTTTGTTTGTATCAAGCTGTAAACATTAAAACTATAGTTACTTCGATGATGATTCTTTGGTTTATACGAGTAAATTAACGATGTCATGAGTAGGCCTTCAAGGGTCACAAAATTCTCTAATTGTTTGGCCTTTATTTGTAGTATTTAATATCAAGTTCTTTGCTACCGTCCATTAAGAATGACAGAAATGTTTCGCTTTAAAATTATTCTAAGTAGTGAATCGACCGTATGACAATCGTGTCTGTTGCGTCAGCTGAGAAAAACAATGAGACCTCGGTCTTCCGAGCTGAGGACTTGTCGGACATTGGATCGCGATTTCGAATCCCCTTGGATATACATGGGTTTTGTGTATGAATGAGTTCGCTATGCACGCATTGGCATTGCTATAAGGCGATGTAGCACCCAGAGTTATTGGCCTACCAAATCCTCTACATATTGAACGAAAAATAAACGAAAAACTTCCACATTGCACAACCACACATGTCAGGAAAGTCAATATTCGCTCTTCTTTATTTATTTTCAATGGTCATGGGTTCCTATCGGTTTACATCAACCATTTACTAAGTCAGTAGATATAAAAGTTTTTGCGGAACAAAAATTAAGTTGCTTCAATAATTTTTCGACGGAACTACTATTAATGTTAATTACAGGGGTAATAATTATAATATTGTAAAATCGAGGACAATGAGATGAGCAGAACATGCTACACACATGGAGATTAGAAGTGCCTACAAAATTTTTATCGGAAAACTTGAGAGAAGAGACTGCTTGTGAGACCTAGGCATAGATGGAGAGTTAATATTAAGTGGCTTTTGAGCAGTGTGTTGGTAGATTGGATTCATATGGTTCAGAATAAGGACCACGGACGAGCACCTACTGTAACGAAACGTCAGCTCCGATGAAAGATGGCGGTGATGATAATTTCAGATCTCGTTAAAAGAGTCATAAGCAACTGTTGCAACGTGAGAGTGGCCCCTTACTTTGGTTTCAGATTGAACTGTTCCTTGATCTGCTGGCCTCGATTTTGGACTTCGCCTAACGGTTTAAATACTGCAGTAACGACAGTAAGAAGCTTTTAAAATGTGTATTGAACACTCCTCACACTTTACATATGCCTATTTACACTTGGCTGAACCTCCCCTTGCAAACACAAACAGAACATAAAGGAGTTCACGAAGTGTGAGACCAGGATGTCCGTTCCTGCTAATTGCAGTGATTCTTGAAGCAGAACTGAGTGACAGCGCGAAGGAGAAAACAGATGTGTGCTCCAGTTTGGAGTATTCATCTTCCAAATGTGTTCTCTCCTAGTTTTTATCATCCATTGGTTTTGAAACTTTTATCCAGACACAGGTCCGTTAGTGACATACTTTTATGGTAGCCAATTAACAGTCCAGTTATTACACTGTGCTGGGACATATTTTATTTTTAAATGAATGTTTAAAAATAGGCTTTTCACAGTAGCAGTTGGTGAGATTTTTTTTGGATTCCAGTTTTGTTGAATGTAGCGTAGCCAGTAAGGGCCACAATACGCAGGACAGCTTTCACTGTAGACACTAAATACAAAATGCCCTCGATTCTGTTTGGCAATTAGTGATAGATGGACAGACTGGCAGAAATGACCTCCCAGTTAAGTAGTAATGTACTGTCCTTAGTAGATATAACGCGTAGAAAAAGTATTAGATAACAGGAGAAAGAAGGCAGGTACATTACGTTTCTGTACACAAGTGAATGTAATTTGTATGAAGATCTGCCGGCCAAATACTTCAAACAACTCAGTTTCTTTACCAAAATTGCGTCTTCTCGAAATACATTGCTTTCTTCTGTGTTTCAAGAAATCATACTTTTCTGCCAGTGTAGTGTTCGTCAACAAAGAGCAGTCTCAGATGATTACTTTTGCATGAAAGTTCAGAACACGAAGGTAAATTACCTTGTCACTCTGTATTCGAAGTATATAATATCTATAGTTCATACAAATTAGATAAATTTAAATAACATAATCATGTAGCGCACATTCTAAGTCCGGCCATCAACTGTTTTCACAAACAATCCAGAAACGTAACAACGGGTGCCAAGTTCTGGTACAATCATAGGCTTCATCTTTTTTATGCATTTTGGAATGTTTGCATTAAAATTGTATTTAAGAATAATGTAAATTTGTGATTTAGAAATAACCACTGATGGAAGGTCTCTTGTAGTTGTCCGAAACCGGAATTCACAGCTCGAACTCGTCACCGAGGAAGAACTTGTTATTCCGTGCCCTTAATGACGCAACCCGCGGTGCAATGCAGGCATCGACCACAAGGCTGTCGATAGTGGTACCCTGAGTTTTCACTCCGTGTATTCTTGTTTGTAGCTGGTTACGAACGGACGTATTTAACCCACTGCATCTTCAAGGTTAAAGTCAGTGCGTATGGGGACATGTGGCGTACTATCAAAGACTACGATCATACTCAGCCTTGCGGACGTCGTATCTCAGATACAACCATCAGCTTGACTACCTACCTACTTAGTTCATTCCTATTCGTAGAGATAGAACGCTTGTGGAACATAATTGCTTATTACTCGCTATTAAGTAGCCTGGTTATAAGAACTTATATGATAAGGTATTGTTCAGTTATCATAATTTGAGGCCTTGCATTTAACAGACCAAGGTTCTAGACACGGCTAGTTACTTGCTGCTCTAAAAATACCACTTTTTCAAATTGGCCTATTTTCATCAGTGCATCTAATGTCGCGACGGAGTGGTTAGCACTCCTGCTTTGTCTTATGGAAGTCTTGGGATCAAATCTCGGTACATAGACCGGCTTTTCTGGCTTTCCTCAGTCCCTCCAAATGCTGGAATAGTGCCTTAAGTTAGGCCGCGACTATTTCCTTTCATGTACTGTCCATTTCTTTACTATGATTCTAAGCTCTGCCGTCTGAACTACAGACAACGTCGTTAAATATACAACAAAAAAGTGAACCAAGCGCTGAAAGGACAGTAGACACGGGCCAACCTGTCTGCACGTTGCGTTAGTTACACAACGCAGACCCGGGTAATAAAAGGAGACGACACACGTCCCTCTGCTACTCCTTCCTGAAATGTGCGTATTTTGTCAGTTCTTGTGTGTGATAAAATGACTCAGGGGAAAACTGAAGTACTCCCTGCCCTGAGAAGAACCTGCCCCAGAGTCATTTTACTGATTGCCCAGGCATCGAACCTGGACCACCTGTGTTCGTGACGGAGTGGTCGGGATGCTAGGTCTCCCGCCTGCAGCGGTCGTTTCTCTTTCTGAATGGGAAGGACCAGCGTAGTAGTTCGTTGATACAGCCTTTCTCCTGATTCAGGCACGCAGCACCCTATACTTGGAGCAAAAGTGGAATATGACAGTGAAATTGTATTTGTAAGTCTACTGCTCGGTTTCTGTTGCTTGGTTTCTCTCTTCTGTTACTCTTACAATTAGCTATATTCTGTATTGTTACATCAGGAGTCGTTCAGGGACGCCTTTCTTGTATTATAGATAGTTTATCCCTGTACTTAGCCGTGAAGGTGAATAGGAGAGTTAAGGAATTCTAAACCTCTGCACTGCAGGGAGTCATTTACACTTTCTTCCTCCAATGCCAGTCGAATAGGTTGTGGGCCACGACATTCGTGCGGCCTGCCTCTATTAAGGCGTCCTGTTGCGTGTCATATCAGCTTTCGTTGTAACACTGACGCAATAGGATTCAACAGAATAATAGTTTTGTTCACTGTTCACTATTCATATGCAGAGAACAACCAGTAATTCAGGCTCCGCCATTGGCTTATGAAATCATTGTGTGCTAGCACGTGTGAGGGTGGGGCCACGGCCTGTGGGACACTGTGCCCCAGGGGGTTGCCGAAGAATAAAAAAGTATTAAACAACAGCATATAGGAGTGGTTAATGGGCCCTGAGGAAATAATAATGATAATAGAGCTAGACCAGCACCATGTCTTGTGCAGAAACACTTGTCATTTTTTTCGTATCTGCCCTGTGTGGTAACGTTAGGAAGGAACTGGGTCTTGTTCTGACACTTGTCTTGAATGCAGATGCGAACACCACTTCGAAACAGAAACTCCTTACTACTACTTACAATTTGTTAGTTTTATCTTGCTTATGAAGTGCCTAATGCCTACCGTGATAGCTGCTGGCTTGTTCCGAAACGCCTTATGCTTACTGTAAGAAACATAAATTAACAACAGTACAGTCCAAAGCAATGAAACCTGACAGTCGGATAACTGAGAGGGAAACTCAACATTTTGAATGCAAGACTGTTCTTTTTAAGAAGTACTACAGGACAGAAACATTGGTTCACATTGAAGTTGAGGTTACTTTTCCTACTGATGATAGGTTATTTAAGAACGTAGACAAATATTAAGGGCATGGAGAAAATATTAATACTCCATGTCAGTTTGTTGTAATGCTTTCCTAACTGCATTCTATTTCCCAGTCATGTGAATTATGTTATCGATAGATACTTTAAGAGAAATTGATTCTTACAACAGAACCGAACCGTCAGACGCAATGATCTGTTTCGTGCTTGCCTTATTCTCACAAACACATAAGCAATGCAATTTATAGTGTTAACGCATTGACCAGTTAATAAAAACTAGCTACGCGCTATCACAAGCGAGATCTGATCTCGATACCCAGGAACGTGACTCATTCTCTACGCATTTAGCAACAGGATATTGCGTTCGCTAGTGCACTCTTAATACTTGTGATTATGTTGTATACAGCTTCTTACAGTATCCATGTCAGCGGCATGGTAATTCTACCTCCAGACTTGGCACCAATTAGAATCGCGCTTGTAGCATAACCGCAATGTCTGGTCAGCCACAGCTGGTTCTTGACGTGATCCGGAAGGTGTGCAGTTTCCAAAACCTCTGTTCGTTGTATTGAAATTAATTATGGAGACAACAATCTTCATACTAGACGCCGTGAGAACATCGAATTGTACGAGGTAGTAGCAGCTCACTTACAGCCAATGCCCATAGGACAGTTTAACAGTTGCATCCGTTGTAAGATTTGAGGTTCTCAAGGTGATGTTCTGCGTTGTGACTCCGTGTTTACTCGCATGTGGTTACCAACATTTCGGAGAAACATGCGGTTTTCGTCTTCAGCATACCTCCGCATGACCTCTGTCACGAGACCCGTTTTCTCTCCAAGTTTGCTGTTTGCTATTAGATTTCGTTATATTTGTTTGTGCACGGTTTATGGCAGCCGACTCTGTCTCTCAGCATCCTGGACTGTACTACTCACTTTTGATCAATAAAACAGCAACCCTGGGGCTAAAGTACCTGCGATTGTCAGATAACATGGGATTGCAGAATCTGGATTCGGTCGATGAATTTTTGACAAACATTTCTACGTAATTTTATCTTTTTAATATTATGAACGGATTCGACAGTTTACCATCGATACCACCACGAAACTGCTAATCTCGCTAGCAGCGTTAAATGACAACAGTTAGTCATTGTGTTTTACCCGCCAGATTATTTCGTGACATATGTTATCTTTACAGATTGAGTAAAATTAAGCATTAAAGAGAGAGTAATATTAATATATCTCACTTGCTTATCAATATCTGTGATCCTTATAATTGGATAATAATTATTTAAATAAAGTTTTAAGTAAGGCGCAATCCTAAACAAATGTCGTTCAATAATTTTAAACGTACAATGTATTTGAATTAGTCACTCCAAAGTCCCTCCAGAGAACTCGCGTTTTTTTACACGAGTTTCGATGTAATCGTTTGATGATAATTATTAGTGAAATCTGCAGTTGATTTGTCTAGAATTTTTACTCGGTTTGTTGACGCGTTTTATTACTGGCATGGTGTCTTCAGCTGTTGTGTGCTAAATATTTAGTTTAACATGTAATTATGTACAGCATCTTTCTCCGAAATGTTGGTATATAACCACCTACGAGTTCACACGGAGTCACAATAGAGAACATTTGGTTTTAAAGATCAAAAGCTGTGCGTCCTTCGTTGTTAGACTAGTGTTAATGTAAAAAAGAGATTGCCATGCGGCTCCACGGTCATAAAAACGTAGAACATTGATCATTGGGAATGTTGCCTTGTGTTTATAAGATTTCATAGTAAAAGTCCAAGTAAAGAACGAGTGTTTCCACTAGAATTTAAGTAGTCCTATGAACGCAACAGTGAGTGCAGCGTTATACAATTGTTGCAGGCACTGGGGCATGTGAGTGGGGGTCACATCAATCCAGCCGTGACGTGTGGGCTCGTTTTCTCGGGGCACATCAGCATCCTCAAGGCTGTCTTCTACATCGCGGTGCAGTGCATCGGCGCAGTTGCTGGAGCTGCTGTGCTGCAGGTAAGCCGTCCACGCCTGCCCGTTCATTCAGTGAACATCTCTCCTTGACACTGAGTTTTGATGTTCAAATTTTCAGTGTGTCTGTGTCAATGCTTTGACATTTACGTATAACTAAGACACTAGTAATGAAAAATATGTCCGTGAATAACGCATGTAAATTAAATTGGTCGTTCTGTAACAAAAAAAATCAAAGTTTGGAGTAGCGTCTTACGTGAAAGAGTAGGCCTACAACAGACTTAACTTTCAAAAACTTTGTACTGATAATTTTAATATGTGCATTGAGGTATGATATGTCGAGGGCTGTGAAAGAATTGCACATTTCTAGAGGTAAGCTGAATACAGTTACATGTTTAGGATTGTTATTTTTCTTAACTTCAGATATTTCCTTTTCTCATAGCACAAAGAAACGAAATTCAAATCGAATTTCTTAAACATTTCCAGAAACACCAATTCGCAATAAATACTATTGCCGAAAGCTTATCAGTTACTGTTGACAGTACAAAGACGCCTCAAAACGAAGAAGTTCGATGAGAAAGAGAGAGACACATTTAACATTTTTTCAGCAGTATTTTCCATGGCGTCATGTATTAATACAATTAGTCAACATGTTCGTTCTGAGACGTGGCTGTACACTTCTGTGCACTTTTCATTATAAATATGTCGTCTTTTGGTACAGATTTTACTTGTCTAATCCGTCTCCTGGTTAGCATCTATGATCATAATAGAATTATCGCTCACGTGGCTTAATATCACGATGAGGAATAAAAAATGACAAAAAGAGGCTTCTTCTACAGTTAGTGAGATGCTAAGCGGTACATTTGACTGTGATACAAGAAGTAAAAGGAGAAAATTGCATACTAAAGAATTTATAATTTGTATTACTATCATATAAGATGAATTGGAGGCATGTAGCACGAATGGGCGAGTTGAGAATTGGCTGGAGTGATTACTACCACGATAAATCGAATGTGTTTAACACGGATGAAGTCGTCACACTGTCGTTCACCCTGGCTCTGAGTAAAGGAAGATGCTCTGTATAAAGCAGTGTCCACAAATAAAATTAAAATTACGACTTATGAACAGCTGCAGACCGATGTTAAGGCCAGGTAAAGAATTGCGTATTTTCTGACCTCGGTCCTGCATGAGCTGAATTACGATCATACAACATAGCACCTTCTTGCTTTCTCTCACGGTCATTCATGGACCTTGTCCAATGTTGCGGTCACTCGAGCGTACAACCACATCCTTATAGCTTCCGGCTGCTGAGAGCCAAAGCGATGCATCGGAATACTATTTATTAGTCACATCCGAATTGTGTATTTACCTTATTATGGTGCGCGACACATTCATAACCACACAATTGTCGATTTAAGATACAGAGTATATTCGTGTATCGAATTCTTCTGTACACAGTTCTCTCCATTTGGCTAGGCCACCATAGCCGGTTTATGGTGCAAAAGTGATCTGTGATCTCAAGGAAGGTTTTGAAAGTTTACATATAAATTCATTCAACGCCAGAGTTTACTGCTAAGTACGGTCCAACGGATATCTCGCGTTCTAGGTGAAATATTCTGAAAGCTAAGACCACCAGATGGAGTGTGTTGACCGTATACGATTATTCGTAATTATAAACTTAACCGTACACATGTGTGTAATCTAAATACAGCTTAATAGGCAAAAGTGTAATTTTGCCTCGTGCCAGGGTTTTTGTTGCAATCCAGCAGACTGTCAACGTAACGCAGATGGATGGGTGTTAAATCTCAGCCTGCTTTTCAAGACTGAGGTCCTGGAAGAACGAAATGTATCAGATTGGGCCCAGGAAACCTAATCTTACATGTGTATTACGTGGTATATTATTACAGAGAATTCTACCAGTACAAGATAAAAGATCACTGTCTCGAGGATACGGACTCTAGTATTTTTGTGGAATAGAATACAAGAATACAACACGACGTTCAGAATTTCAGTCCAAAAAAGAACCTGAAAAGTTGAGTATCTTTTGTTGCGTGATGCAGGTAATCATGGTATTTCAATTGCACCATTTGGTTGTACTGGGTTCTGTTCCCACGGTAGTTCATTAAGATTACGATATTGATTGCCTGTGTGAAGGATTGAAACAGAAATACAAGGCGAGATGTTGGGTGATAAATCTTAAAATAATCTCTGTCTATTGCATTGCGTAATTGCTGACGTTGGAGGATTTACTGTTGAATTCGTGTGTACCAGGACTGTCCAAAATCTTATCACTGGAGTGCAACGGCTAGATAAATTAAAATATTCTTTATTTTTGTACGCTTATGGAACACCCAGTGTAGCGAGCAAGACACGTGCGAAGCCCGCTAGAAGGCACTAGCACGTCAGTGCTGTAACGACTAGGGTTCATACCCAGGACTGCTTCAGGCTCGTAATAGAGACAGAAAAAGTAATGTTCATAGTTTTCAATTAAGTACGGAGCCATGCAGACGTATAATGGAGTGCAGTTATCGCTCCGTGTATTTTAATCCGGAAGTTGAATGGCTAACTTCATGCTTTGGCCGTTTTAACCCAGAGGAAAGGTCCCGGTGCGCGTTCGGCAAGAAGCTGGATGGGCCACCGACCCGGTATTGATGTTGTGGTGCAGAAGAAAACTCTGCACTGCTGCAAATAGAATCCTGGTTATCCAGTCCATAGCCTAGTCATTATACCGATTGAGTTGTCCTGGATCTTGAAGAGGCGTGGAAATGAAATTAATACCAAAAACACGTAAAATACTTTTCGGCACACAGAAAGCAGCTTCAAGTGCGCAGTAAAATCAAAGGACCGGAGTTTGTCCTGATATTAGGCAAAGCTGAGAGAAATTCGATCTCGAAACTTCAGTTTCTGCGTCCGTTTCAGGCGCTGACTCCGAAGGACGTGGTGAACTCGCTAGGCATGACAACCATCAACGAACTGGTGACACCGCTGCAGGGCTTCTTCCTGGAGGCGTTGATCACGTTCGTCCTGGTGCTGACTGTGGAGGCCGTGTGTGACGACAGGCGAACCGACTTGAAGGGCTCAGCCCCCCTGGCCATCGGCTTGTCCATCGCCACCTGTCACCTGGGAGCGGTGAGTGCCCTGCCTGTCCGAAGTGGGAAATCTAAAACCAGTCTTGAGAATTTCCTCGAGTGTCTTCAGTTTATGGAGGAAATTGCTGGTCTATTACCACTAACACGAATTTATCGCAAGCCAATCTACATCTCATGTAACGACTTTTGTAATTTGATAATATTGTAATTTGTTTTTCTGCCCTTTTATATATTTAATATTGACCGATTTTGAAAATACAGCATTATTTGTTTGTGACAAAATCAAGGAAGATGAGATGGGAAGGGAACATGTAACACGCATGAAGAAAATTAGAAATGATTTCAAAATTTTAGTAGCAAAACATAAAGGAAGAGATATCTTAAAGAGACCTAGACGTAGATGGAAGAATAATGTTGTTTGGGTACGTGAAGGAATAGTCTTCAGAATGTTAATGCGTCTGCAGATAAATGTATTATAAAATATTCAAATGGGACACCACCACACTGTTTTAGATCCATCTGTGATTACACCATATTATGAGATACACAATTTCTTTCTATGATTCATAGCTGAAATTGTTACAAATAAAAATATCGTTCTTGGCGAGAGATAAGTTTCTCGCTACGACTTGTATGAAGATGGCTGTCTTCTTGGATTTTGTATCTTATAGTTTGTTAGGTAATGGTCAAAGCTTCAGATGAGCTTACTGCCTTCGTGATCAGGGTAGCGAGGCAATAAACTTCTCTGAAACGTCGGTCGATATCTACCAGACTACGCGGAGCAACTTTCAAGAATACAGCCATCTTCAAATATCGTTCTCATTTACAACATACTAATTATATATTCATGTTGAATTAAAGGATCACCGTGTCTCCGGGCTAATTTGCCAATGGTCTAAACTTCTAATGTCAAGATTGCGCAAAAAGCATTTATAGATTAAGTCGTGTTAGTGAAAGCTTTTAGCAAATAAAAGCTAACCTCATTTGTTCACTGTTTCAAACTGGCACTCATAAGTACTAATTATTACTGTTAGTAGCGACTGTCGTTAGGCAACACTAATAATGATGCGACTGTAACGGAGTCCTGAGTGTCCTAGCAGATTCCACTTGCGAATTATAAGGACTGTTGCTAACCAGCAGTGACGGAGACGGTCTGGATTATTATCGATAATAGGCTTTCAACATCATAAAACGTCGACTGCCATGTGCTGACCTACCAGTTGGCTTTGTAACTATTTTTATGAAGATTTCTGCCTTCTGGGTTTTTGCGCTGTGTAGTCTGGTCGATGTTTACGAACGTTTCAGAGGTCATACTGCCTCCGTCATCAGGGCGATGAGTATGAAGATTTCTGTCTTCTGGGTTGTTGCGCTGTGTAGTCTGGTCGATGTTTAACAACGTTTCAGAGGTCATACTGCCTCCGTCATCAGGGCGATGAGTATGAAGATTTCTGTCTTCTGGGTTGTTGCGCTGTGTAGTCTGGTCGATGTTTAACAACGTTTCAGAGGTCATACTGCCTCCGTCATCAGGGCGATGAGTATGAAGATTTCCGTCTTCTGGGTTGTTGCGCTGTGTAGTCTGGTCGATGTTTAACAACGTTTCAGAGGTCATACTGCCTCCGTCATCAGGGCGATGAGTATGAAGATTTCCGTCTTCTGGGTTGTTGCGCTGTGTAGTCTGGTCGATGTTTAACAACGTTTCAGAGGTCATACTGCCTCCGTCATCAGGGCGATGAGTATGAAGATTTCCGTCTTCTGGGTTGTTGCGCTGTGTAGTCTGGTCGATGTTTACCAACGTTTCAGAGGTCATACTGCCTCCGTCATCAGGGCGATGAATCTTACATGCATTTTTATTGTTTCGACGAGGTGAGACTATGTCGCTGGAGATGCGGCCATCTCCCAGATATTACATGAGTGGGTGTAGAACAGGGGTGAAATGGTACTGACAGCATAGAACCGACAGACTTAGATAAAAACCTGTCCCCATGCAACTATATCCATAAAAGAATCCCATATTGACTGTCGTGGCGGCGACTAACCGCCTGAGCTGACACTTGTAACCCGTCTACCGCTGTGAGCACCTGATACAGATCACAGTTGAGGTCACGACGCTAATGTGTCAGGAAACTATCAGATGCTATTCCTAACCCGTGAAGCTGTCGAGTGGGATTTGTGCGTTGTAATGGCGAGCATGTGTTTGCGCTGTTCTGATGTGTGAAGTTTATTGAACTTATTTCTATATAATTTACAGTGTGTCATATTCGAATGTGTTGGATACAATTTATTTTGATGCCGTTTTTACAGCTTGAAAGCTAAGTGCCTTGTGAAAGCGCCGTTAATTACATATTGTGCCAATTTTTGCGCACGTAGACGACTTTGAAATAAGCATAAAAATTTTGTAAAGTCTGCTGAGAGCTTACTTAACTAAGAAGTAAAATGTACTATACAGTTTTGATATCCTGGGGTCTCGGGTTCGATTCCTGGCGGTGCCCGAATTTATAACTTGTGTTGGGCAAGGCCGTGGCCTAGGCAACACGGAGTTTCCCTCCGGGCACTTCCCCGGTTACTCCGTGGCATCCCAACAATTACTCCATTCACACACAGAAGAAGGCAATGGCAAACCACTTCTGGATCATCTGCCAAGAACGTATATGAACATGTCCCAGTCCGAGAAAAGGATGGAAGGATCCTGTTCATATGGACCTGTCGTCAGACAGAACACAAAATAAATAATAACAGTTTTGATATTTTTCAGCAACTGACTTTCTTTTTGTTAGTGAATTTTATGCACTGCATCTCGGGAACGCTTGACATAGTTGGTAAAATTATCTATAAATCCTCAAGTTTCGATATGAGACGTCATGGTTTACTGTCAGAAACACGCCAACAGACGCAAGGCAGAAACTGTACAAATTTCTCAAATACGTTATTTGCTATTTTGCAAACCTCATTGGCCCATATGAGCAATGTCATCGAATTGTAGAGTAGTTCGGTTGTAGTTCCCACACGTAGTTTAAGTGCAGTCACCAGAGTTAGTGCCTCCTTCGTCAGCATGTGTGCTACTTCTTCAGTCCGTGAGAAGGACGGTCATTGATGTGCGTTTGACCTGTGCGTGGCATTCTACTTCGGAGCATTTAACGGTATAGACCTGTCTAGAGCAGACCGGACTGGATCATTAGGTTATCTTTATTATCCAGTGCTATGAAATTGCTCAATCGTTTGGCACAGGCTATAAAGATGCTTGTAATAAGTTATTTTGTACAAATCGGATAAAATGAGCGCATAATGACGAGGTCGGATATATCTGCCCGCTCGTTTGCATGTTTTATTTCCGAAAGTAATAAACGAAGTTCCATTATATTTAATGCTTTGAGGAATTTCATTAAACGTTGTCGGGGTGGATTTTATTTTGATCTGTGTCGGTTCGGTACACAGTGAATTTTCGATGCCTACGAATATTTCTTGAGCACAACCCATCAAAGTCTCTTGTGCCGATCTTCTTTCAAGCGCTTGGCGCAAAAACTGACTAAGAGCCAGTAGTCAGTTTTATTGCATATAGGCTTTGCAGTGGAGCGCAGTCACGTTCACAAATTATATCAAACAAGGATGGTCCTTGCTGCCTCCACCATCAGGGTGATGAGTCAACTCATGTGGAAAACCTGAGGTGCAAGCAGGACTCTTGAAATTGCGTGTAGTGATATCTCGAAAAACACGCGCTTTGTAAAGTCATTTTATAGACTATAAAGGACAAGTAAACTTTGTAACGACCTGTCTAATATCGATAACTGAGACAAGTGGCGTGTAATTTCGATCGAAATGTACAGGATTGAACGTTGGGAGGTTCCGTATGCATTCTCTGTTAGGAGATAGACTATCATGTCTGGACGTTTTTGTGGTTTTACTCTGTCCCTACAAGCATATACTAGGATACTTCTTTGAAATAGGCGCAACCACGTCCCATCCACATCTATCTCAAATTTTATAAGGTACAACCTGCAATGTCCAAAAATCCTTACGTAAGTCAAACGAACAACGAAAGAAAAATGAAATATCCGTTACCACATCGTCTAGTCAGTTCCTCAGAAACACTTCAAACAGCCTGAATATCATGCAAGGTATATTGTATTTAAACAGCTGTATCCTCATATGAATAGACTTGCTGGCAATGCTGAATTAATTGCTTCAAGACACACGTTTTCATGTTGTGTTGCCAGTGTAGGACGAGTGTCACAGGCGACTTCCGACGTATCCAGTCGCATCAGAATCCTGATGATTTGGACAGAGTTGGTTCCCGAAACGTCGGTTTACTACGGTAACCAGTTAACGCCTGATTGCCCGAGAAGATTTTATTGAAATTTAAGCCTCTGTATTTTAAATAGTTTTATGGTTCTAATTAATTCCTTGTTCAAGAACTGGTCCAGAATAAATATCAGTTAACAGATGCGAAGTTTAGGATGTTTACCGTTATTTAGAACAAGGAGTGTACAAAGATACGAAGAAAAAAGCGAAAGAGCAGTGACTGACAAAAAGATATCGGCCAAGTGAAGAGAAATGTGGGCGTTGTTTTAAACGAGGACAGCAACCGGTACTGCAGGACACCTGTTGTCGATCATAAGAGTTAACCCGATGATAATTCCGGCGCTCTTGTAACTTCTCATTTCGTGGTTACTCCAATATCAGTTCATTCGTAGGTCTTGTTATTATATCGTTTTAAGCGAACGTGAGGGACGTAGCAAAAGTTGTGCAACTTCGCACAGAAACTGCCCGCAGGAGAAATAAGTACGTCATTGAAGTTCGTCGCGGATGTTTGCGCTGAAACCAAACGTGCTGCATCATGAGCCAGAAGTTGTTGGTAATCGACAAAAATGAAACGCTGTTTTACGCAGACCAGTTACACCATTTTATAAATATTCTTAGGCTGATAAAATTTTGCCCGTGGGAAATGAGAATTGTGCCCAAAGTTTGGGTGGAACGCATGAGAGGAAGATATATTTTAGTATATAAGGCGTTTTATTGTTGGGAATCTTGAATGAAAAGGGATTTATTAGCGAACGGTAATACGTTCATTTGAACACGGTGATCAGCCTTTGGATCCAATTTCGGCTTTCTTGACCGGCAGAGTTGCTGTCACCTTCTCAGAAACGTATCTCTTCTACAGGTTACAAAGAAAAGCTTCAAAAAGCAGAACTCGGGTCTGTGAAAAATAAATTTTGATTCAACTGCGTAGTTATAGGCGTGTAGCCTCGAAGGGTAGGGTGATTTATGAAGCGTGTACTGGAATGGAACTAAAATTTACGATACCGGTAAGTTACTACTCTATTCGCTTAGAACTCTGGTTGCTACGAACGCAGGATTTAATTAACGGGCTATACAAAGATATTACTGTCTTGCACAATCGCTGTGGATATGACCTGCCCCTGACCCTGGTAACGGGCATGAATTGGCATGTTTGCCTCCTTAGTGTAGAAGCCTTCTCTTGCCTTATTCATAACGTTATGTTTCCTGCGTGCCACGGCTAATTCATGGTGTGTTACGTGGCATATGACACAATAGAAACCATTGCCCTGACAGCAAAATACCAAAGGCATTTAATAAAATCTTCTCGGGCAATCAACTACGGTAAGAGCCCCATATTCTTAGGAAGATCTAATTATAGAGATCAGAATGGGAAGGGGATGTACCGCGCATGAAGAGATGAGAAATGCGTACAATTTTTTTTTGAAAGACTGGAAGGTAATTAGTCATTATTATACATGTACAGTCTGATGCCTTGGATTCCAGGTGTTGACCACATGCAACAGTGCCTATTGTGTTTTTTACAGTTTTGTTCTACATGTTCAATTCCTTTAGATAGAATAATCTGTTATAACAAATAGAAATATGGATTACGTACTTCTGGTTTGTGACACCCTGTACTTTTCTTAATGGTTACCAGCGTTTCGGAGGAACAATCATTTCCACTTTCTTGCACATTTTCACCATCGTGAAAACCTGAAATCTTACATTTAAATATGTTGTTACAAAGCATAGTCTGTCAGAATAGTTGTCTTTGTATTAGTAAAATTATCACTAAATTTATGTTGGAAAAGTTACGGTCAATAGTTGTCTATGTATGTATATATTTAAAGCAAGTTTCTTCAGCGTCCTGTTATGTTTCGTCTCGATTTTCCAAATCTGTAACCATCGTCAACAAATCTACCCCAAATCCAACGTAATCTCGCCACGCGTCTGGGTCAGTACGAACAGTGGCTTTCAGTGACAGCCTCAGATTCTGGTACTGGTACCATCGCAAGGTTCTACACTTACAGCCTGCAACAATTTCTAAAACAACGTATTTACACAAGTATTAACAGGCCAAAACTGTGTTGTAATCCACCAAAATAAATTACCAACAAGTTAAAACAATACAATATAATAAATACATAACTGAATGAAACGTGAAATGTGCTCCGCCCTCTGCGCAGGCGCGCATCAGCTCACTTTAACTTACAGATGCATCGTACGTTCACTTTTCTCTCGCTGCAGAACCTTGCAGAATGTCAGATCACATCCTAAAGCTGAATGACGAAAGACCTGAACGCGTACGACAGCGAGTTTTTGTTTTCATAATTTAATATCCCACGTTTTGTTTTGAAGTTCTATAATGATAAGTGAACGGTGGTGCCCACTTGGACGTGCCTGGGCAAGTCGCATCCTCTCCAGAGGCGACCTCTACGCCAGATTCTCAGTTAGGCCCTTCGCCGTCTTTCACCTAAACATTCGCTAAACTCACTCTATAAATCAATTAAGAACAAGCCCAAGGATAAAAATACCATTTACTTTTTTGTGCTGACCTGTCTTTCTTGCCTCGGCATCCTCCAGAACAGAAAGTGAAAGGTGAACTGTGCAAACAAATGAAGTGTGGTGAAGTTATGATGGATGCCACATTATCACGAACAAGTGTGCAAGAAACAAAACAGGACCTGCGTGCGAGCTGAATTGCGAAAGTAAAACATGTCACCGTCAATTATCCACATGTTTTAGGGTTGTTTCTATAAACGTTATAGTTCAAAGGAAGTCATAAACCAAACATAAATTATTGGCAGTACGTCATTATATAGAACCGCTTTGAAACAGTAAGTTACGCAATGAACTTGGTTTAAGAACAATAATATTTTAATGTTTAAAATTTATTTTTATAAGACTTGTACAGAATTTAATCTTAATTTACTTTCACACTGGAAATTGGCTTGTGTTTATCGTGTTAAATTGTGTGTACACATAGCAATCACAGGCTTTGTACGTTGAAGACTGGGATTCCGAAAACAGATTTTTGAGTCCGTTTGTGTTCATTAATATTTCGGACGTAAACTCATTGAGCCGTTATCGTATTCTGAATTAATAAAATCCTCTCGGGCTATCAGGGAGAGAATTGGACCGAGAAAGCGAGTTTTAACCATTTGACACGGCTGCTGGCCCGAGACGGTTTTATTAATTCGCTTCGCCGTCATATTCTGACTTTAAGTAATATATTTAAGCAGCGTGTTTTCAGTCGTTAAAATTTAATACTACTAGACACGTTGCATTTCAAGGAACCTCCTCTGGGGCACTAATGAAAAACACTGTGTCTTCTTTAGACTTGATAAATCTCGAGACAAATAGGCGTAATTAGTACATCAGTGCCAGGCACTTGGAAGGGCTGCTGAAGTGTGATTGCCTGATTTGTTGCAGATAAAATATACGGGAGCTAGCATGAACCCAGCCCGGACATTTGGGCCCGCTGTTATGACAGGACTGTGGGAGAACCAGTGGGTGAGTAGACTTTATTAGTTCTTAATCATTTTCAAGTACTTCCTTTGATTTGTTGTTTTATTGTCAGTTTGTTTCAAGGGAAAAAGTACTTCTCTAATATTTCATGCAGTTTTGCAACTTTTAAGGAAACATAATACGTTCTTTAACATTAGTGCAAGTTCTAGTGTCGTATAACTCTTGTACTTTAAATTTAGGCTTATGTGCAATGAATGTTTAAGTGGAAAGGGTTAGCCTACTTTACGGGCATCCAAATAAAGTTTATCTGTTACTTACTTCCTTCAATTCTTGTAATACTAATGTAGGAACTGCTGTAAAACTTTGCACTGGGCTGGATTCATTGTCATGTGTAAAATTTACAACGTAGTGTCAGAATAATTGTATTGTTCTGCAAGATAATTGAGTTTTGTTGTTATTTTTATATTTATGAGTAGATCCCACATTTGACAACACTGGAAACTGGATGTTGTGTTCGTCTTTGAACGTCTTTGTCGTAATCAAGTTTGTGATTATGACATGATCGTGAAGTGGCGAGTTACGTCAAGCGTCTGCATTGAGGGTGTGCTTGATGCTCGCAGGTGTACTGGGCGGGCCCCATCCTGGGTGGCGTGGTGGCTGGCGCAGTGTACAGGTTCCTCTTCCAGGCCAGGAAAGGGGAAGATGAGACCAGCTCGTATGACTTCTGATCATTTATTCTCAACATACATCATTAAGTCGTCATTGTATAAAATATTTTTGTATCATATCAATTGGAGAGAGGCTCTCGTGTATACTATATCAACTCCGTCCACCACGTTGTAATAACGACACCCTTCGTTTATCTGAGAACTCAAGGTCAAGGTAGGAATAAATGTCGTAGGACTAAAATTGGTGCCTCCATCATCAGGGCGATCTTGATGGAAGCAGCAGGTACCTCTGATAAGCTGGTAAACTCCTGCCAGACCGCCATCTTTGTAGTCACCGCCAACTCCTACATAGAAGACATTTTGTTTATGTCATATTCTGAAGATGGCTGAGCTCTGGTTTGTTCTGCCTTGTAGTCTGGTTGATATTGATCGGCGTTTGAGAGGAGCTTATTACGTCCTGCGCCCCGATGATGGAGGCTTTAAGCTTCCCCGAAACGTTGGTCAGTATCTTCCACACTACAACGTTCAACGTCCCAGAAGACAGCCATTTTCATATTAATCGTGCTGCATTTTATTTCCTTCCAGATGATTCAGGTGGCCAAGACTCGTAATTCAGACCCGCGTCCATTCTAAGACTACTTTTCATGTTTAAATGTTGATACTGTTATATTCAATGATCAGTCCATTCTAAGAACATGCTAATTGCTGCCATAACCCTGAGTGGTGTCACCGACCACATATTTCTACGATTAGCTCTCAGATGACTTGGGATGTTTACAACGTGGTAGATATAAAAAAGTCTGATCGTGTTCGCTTTATTTAAACAAAGCCTCAAGAATCTCATTTTGTCACCTACTTACGTACTTTTGTAACTATATGATATCGGATAATTGAAACATATCCATACTCATAAAATAGCAAATAAATAGCCAGTTACATAAAAATTAAATATATTATGTTATTGTATTGGAATATATTAATGGTATGTTAACTTGTCCCAAAAATAGCCTACATGTCACCAGTTTTCTGTGCCTAGTTCCACATTCTTGTCGTCTAATTTATATGTAAGTCTGCATTATTGGTTTAGGAGCTGTTACTCAGCGAAATAGGTCTACGTTACATTTTAATAAAAGTTTTTTTATGCCTGCCGTTTTCTGTTACACGCAGATGGAAACATTTGTGTTCAAACCATAGGTCAGTATCGAAATATAAAATAACTACGCTTGATTTGCGGCGAAGCAGAGAATTTTCAAGTACCGTGGTACATTCTTACCGTAATGGCAGTCGAACGATAGCCCTAAACGCTCCGTGCAATCACAAGTTAAAACGTTAAAATCCGATAGCGCTGTACCTTGAAAAATGCGACTGTATGGCCATGACTGAAGGAAATTGTATATAATGCTGATTAATTCGCGAAATTGTATAGGTCCAGTAGTCGGCAATATATTATTAACAATAACTGCATGTTTCGCCGTCCCTTTAGGAATTTAAGTGAGTTGTAATGGATGCAATAACCAGTTGCAGTCTGCATTAAATATAACGCGGCTTCCATTGGAAAGGTCGATCATACTCTCACAGCCAGGGAACACAAAAGTTGCCATGGTTTTTCCTTGACTGAAATGGAACGTTCAATTATAGTTCATGTGCTCTCATGGTAACATACTAGTTTAAGAATATGTTGAAATGTAGTAATTAAAGTGTAATAATCTATTCAATTATCAGTGTCTTGGTACGTTAACAGTTGAAAACTTGTTTGTGATTAATGTTTACGTGTGTGATAACGAAATGCCTCCGTGCGGACTCTGCGTTGCTTCTGTTGTTTCATTATCACGGATATTTGGTCTCAGAAAACTAAACTGTGAGGAAGTTAAGGTAGAATTTCAAAAAGGTATGCAGTCTTGAAGAACTTGGATAATAATATGTACATAGGCTTAATGTTTTTGAAAAATATTAGAGAGAATATAAAAATTTCAGCCAAAGGAAGCATAAGTAAGGGTTAAAGCAGCATAAACCGTGGTTTGACGAATGTTTAAATCTGTTAGGCAGAAAGACGTAAGCTAAATTGTAGTTGTTGCAGAACCCAAGGCAGATGAAAAGGTACATGTAAGACGTTAAAATTATTAATTTCATGTTAAAAGTCTGATACAGAACAAATTATATCTTGAAATAAAAGAGCGAAAATGTACAGGGACGTAAATGAATTCAAGGATTGTCTGAGATGACTTTGATGATCAACTTACGGATTCCTAGAGTATTTTAATCGAAGGAATTGATGTGTGGGGTTAATGATGTAAAAAGTAAAGTTTGTCCCACTATACGCATGTAGGCGTTTTGGGGTGAGTGGAGGTATAGCTCCTCTCTTCCTTGACCTCGGCACTAGATGGGGGTGAGTGGTCAGCATCACACCCCGGCCGGCTTTACCCCCGGGAAAGGACCCCGGTACCCATTGTAGAAGAGGCTGGGTGGGCCCCAGAGCCGGTCTGGACGCAGAGGCTAGAGGAAAAATCCTCTGCCCCTGTCGGGGATCGAACCCCGGTCGACCAGCCCGTAGCTAGTCACTATACTGACTGAGCTATCCCGGCTCATGGGGTTAATGATGTAGGCAACCTGAAATACATACAGCCGAGAGACAAGTAGGCTACCCGCTAGCCCTTTTTCAGTTGAGACAGACTTGATGTAGGTACATGGTAACAGATTGTATTCCGAGAGCCACAGACTTCTTAATTGTATTTGGAAGAAGGAAGAATTACCAGAGCAGTGGAAGGAGTCTATTATTATAATAATACCTATTTATAAGAAGGGTAATAACACAGGCCGTACTGGTTTTTAGGAATATACAAAATGTTATTCCTTATTCTTCTGTGAAGGTTAATGCCATTGGGTTCATCAATGTGGAGTTTGACGTAATCCATCAGCTACTGATTAGACATTTCTTTTATCAGACACCGGAGGAAAATCAAAGTACGATGAGGCAGTGCATCCGTTTTCTGTGCGCTTGAAAAAAGTTTTAAGTCGCTTAGGAGGAAAGTGTTTTATAACATTCTCATTGAATTTGGCATGCCAGTTACAATAGTTAGTCTAATTAAAATTCTTTAAATGAAACTTGTCGTAAAGTCCGTATTTTACGCCTTTTCGTATGTTATAGAAAAACCTAAAAATCAGAATACACTATCATCTGGCTCAGGATGGGGACAGGTAACGAGATGTTGTTAATACGGTAATGAACATTCGGGTTCCATAAAGTGCGGGGAATTTCTTGATTAGCCGATTTTCTGTAGATGGTCTTCGCTCCACGGAGTTTATTTAATTCTTGTCTAAGTCCACAGACCAAGACACTCTTCTTCACCCTTGCACATTTCTCTGTTGCAGATGATTGTCGGTGGAGGCTGGGTTTAGATCAGAGCCAGGTGAATCTGATAGGACGCATGTGGTTTTTTATACAGTCGCTGTTCTAACACAGCTTCAACAAGGAACTTGCCAGCCACAGGAGAACTCGTTTCTTCACGAAAATATTTAAGACGATTAGTCTACGTACTTAGCACAAGTAAATCCTGGTCCATTCACGCACAGGAAATCAGATACGTAATATCCGTTCGTCAATTTCACCTCTCGCACGCAATAAAACAGTTTCGTCTGTAGTTACATCGCATTTGCAGTGGCGTGTTTTTACGGCAAATGAAATGTTATAACTCCTAATGGAAAAACATGTCTTGCTGTATCTTGTTAGTGTGGTTTCTAAACTGTCGTAGTGTACGCTTTGCACTGCGGTTTGGGGCATCTCTGTCAGTATTTAATATTTACTGTCGACTGCGGACTGTGTATGTGTTATAGAGTTGTCAGTTCACTTACACGTGCGATGAACCCTGATGACGGAGGCAGTATGACCTCTGAAACGTTGGTTAACATCTACCAGACTACACATCGCAACAACCCAGAAGACAGAAATCTTCAGGAAATAATTCCCTTCGTGTCTTCATCGTCCTTTCTTCCATTCCTTTATACCCTTTGTATCCCTCCTCTCATATTCCTTTTCCATCTCTTTAAACTTAGATCAAAAATGAAATGTTTTTGAACCCTATATTGAAAAAACTGTTAAAGCTCTCTAATGGTAACAACACTTATGAAATGGAACATTTTTCATTTAACGTCATCAGTAAAAACGTCCTTGCCTATGTGAGCGTGTTCAAATATGTTGCCTTAATTTAGCGTTTTTCACAAGGTCAGCGCCCATTTAATATTATGTGTCCTCTATTAATTCAACCAAACGCACATAAAACATCAAACTGGGTTTAAAATAACACGGATAAATAAAGTAAGCCCACGACCGAAATTTAATTCTTAAAGGACATTGCAGTTCCCTATTAAACCCTCTTGTTTCACAGTTAATTTCGTGTAAGGTGGCGGAGAACATTCTCCTCGTCAGACTCATGGGAATTTGCCGAGTGCTGAGAAACTATAAGCTTTTACCAAGTCCGTTCAAACACAGTAATGTGATAATCAATACTAGAATATAATTCCAGGCTTCCACTAAGTACAGATTTCCTTTGTGATACAAAAAGAGACAATTTCCGAAAGTTAACTTATCAAAACGAAAGGTTTCAATAGCCACCAGTGTTCATGTCCAGGCTAATGTGTAATAATAATTCGATTTAAGTCGTAAATAACAGTAACCTAAACATTGAAGTTCCTGTCTCTGTTCAAGCACGTGAATGAAGTTCTTAAAATGACACTGTTCACAGTTTATAATGTAAAATACTGTTTAATTGTAATAAATTTGTCGCTTTTAAGATGCAATCCGTATTTCCAAAAATTGAAGAAGAAAAATTGTACAATAACATTTTTAAACTTCCATTGTTTGTGAATGTATACATGCGATTGTTTACGTGGCTTCTCAAATCAAAAAAACGCATCTGTCATGATGAACAAGAGCATTTATACAGAAGCATTTAGTTTTTTTCCTTTTCCAGACGACACAAGCATCGCATGATGAATATATTGTAACGAACTAAGTTCAAACATATCACATTTCCTCGGTAATTCAATAATGTAAGGATGTAATTGAATCTTCACTGTAATACAACGGCTAACGATCACTGACAATGAATCGTGTACATTTAACCTCTATTAATTGGCTTCCAGCAAGAGCTCGCAGCTTGTATAAAGCGCGCATTGTTTCCAAGACACAAGTTCGTTCTTCGGCGAAAACGTGACATACTGATTTCTAGTCACGCTCATTCTGTTCTGAACTCGAAAATCTCCCTCTTTGTCATTATCGATAATAGTCGACTGAGCTACGGTTATAATTTTCGTCTCGTTATTGTTACCATCATAAATTTATCTTTATTTGACGACAGACCTGTAGTGTCAAAATGTGGAAACAAGTCCTTCCCTTTTAGTTGTTTCGTGAATTGTCTAATTTACGTGGACAGTTGCCATTTTATCTTAAGTATTTAACATAAGTGTTCGTAAAATAATTTTGAAAAAGATGTTCGTATAGCATGTTCTCAAGACGTCGTCGTATGCGTCAGAGCAGCGTCAACACATTGAACCCTATGGGACTATTATCCCGCTGTGAAAAGCGGCGATGCACGACGAGACGGCAGTAATGTGTTTTGGTGCTCACATGTTCCAGCCCGGAGTCTGACAGCAATGTCACGCCGCGGGCCTCAGTGCTTCGTGTTTCAATAGAGTAATGTAAGATGACAGGACGTGGAACTGTATGACGTGCTTGAGCAACTGTTTCATTAGATCTCACACTTGTCGGAATATTGACGTCATCATAGTCAATATAAAGGTTTCGAACTATTAGACAGCTCTCTACTACAATTAGGTGCCTTTGTAACATGTGCCATAAAAATTTATGTAAAGTAACATTTATTATTCTTATCTAGCCAATGTATTTTGCCCAGTGGCCTTGTGGTTATAGGCTATACCATTTTCTTAAGAATTCTTTAAAATAATTAGTTTGTTTTAATAGGCTTGTCACAGTACAGAATTTTCAAGAAGTTGTATTGTTCCCACCTCAAAAGTTCGAACGACAGTCACGTTAGTATTTTAACCACAAGCACGTTTTGATATGAAAATCGGGCAACGTGTACTAATACTAATATTAAAAAATAAACTTTTGGATGTGAGAGCCTGAATGGAATTGACCACTCGTCAGACCTAGTTGTAGATGGTAGGAAAATGGATCTTATAGAAATTGGATTTGGGGGTTTGGATTGCATTCATCTGGCGAAAGTTAGGGATCTGTAGCGGGCTCATGTGAATACGGTAAGGAACCTTAGGGTTACATAAAATGCGGGAATTTCTTGACTAGGTGAGCGTACTATTGGCTTCTCAAGGACTGTGCTGCACGGACGTAGATGGTTAGTAATTAGTTATAGGGACGTACTGACGGACGCAGACTCTAGATAGATTTCGTTTCATCGGACTTTCAAATCTTGAATATCACTGCTTAGAAGGCTATAATCAATTGCATATAGTTACGTATCAGTCTTCAGGAATAACACTTTTCGTTGGAGGTTATAAATGCTGTGTACAACATTGCAGCATGGCGAATATTTATATTTGAGGCAACGCAAGACATTAAGATAGAGAAAGGTGATATTCGGAAAAGGATAATGGCATATAACATGAACGGAAGAAGGGATGAACAAATACAAATTAGTGAGAAGTAGCGTTCAATGCAAATAAGTGTTATAGTGATCCATTGGCCCATGCGTTATTTGAAGTAGCCTGAGATTGACAGGGAAATATGGACTGTTCGGATAATTGGGATACATTGGGAGACAGACGCTTGATGAGATGAATAGAAAACTTCGTTTTTAAGCAGCGAGATAGCAACGGGAATTATTACTCAAAAATACGGGAAAATGTAATGATAAGGAACTAACGTGTATGGTTCCGCTGTTTGTAATGTTTCTGACTTAATGACATGAATTCTAGTTTCTAACTGGCCAATTGCTAGCTTCTAACAGTCGAACAGTAAATTAAGAGCACGTCTTTAAAAGGTGGAGCAATTTATGTCAAATTGAAATATCAAATATTTAAATAGCAGTCGTCAATCGATTTTCCTTTGTGTCAACTGTCAGAACACGCAATTTGCCCCTTGTTCACTTGAAGTACAAAGTCAGAGCTGGGCGCAGTAGTAACTAATGCCAGACGGATCGTAAATTGTTCTTTTCCATTACTCAGTTTCAGTTGCTGTAAATATACAACGCATTAACTGCACCTTAAGTGTGCTTATTATAAAAAATGTACCGAGCATAGTCATTACTCTGTCGAGTTAATATAATAAGCTCGGTGTATGACCTCGTTTAGCCATGCATAGTCATCACAGCGTCACTTAAGTGCATCCGTGGACTAGAAATGAGATTATTCTACTGCTTCTGACTTCAGAGTCATTCGTTAAATAGGCTTCATGTGCGCTGTGCCAGGAATGAGCACACACATTTATCCCGTTCTCAAGGGTTGTGAAACTACGAAGTCAGAAACCTAAACGTATTTTTACGAGACATTGGTTACCGTACACGAACATTTTTTTACTGAACTCTGTTATTTAGTTTATTGCATGGTTTAGAAACAAATCCTCTTAAAGACTGCTGAACTACAAGAACAATAAATTGTTGGGTATAAATATAGAAGATATGCATAACTTTCCCTTTTACATGAACACGGAGAGAGAGAGAGAGAGAGAGAGAGAGAGAGGCTGTCAACCTCCGAAACGTCTTTTCGATCCAAACAATAAACTTTGTCCAAACAAAATTCGACCGTTACAATGAACCTACAATGCACTGTCAGCTCGTGTGTAATATTAAAAATATTGTTAAGGGGTCGAATTGCACACTTCTAAACGTACTTAATTTTTTGGAGCAGTTGCTTAAAATTTAAATACCCTGATGTACAGCCCTGTACTAATTTCTCTAATTACATGTCAGCAAAAACGAAGACGCAAGAACGAGATATGTTTGCATCTTTGCCGCAAAACAAGCATAAACATGCCAAGAGATATTTATGTATTGGTATAACAAAGACTTCCTTGGTGTTAAAGTACAAGACGACGCCAACTTCTGCAGTTAATTGCATTCAGATTGTTTCAAGACGAAACCTTTCACTGTAAGAATTATTTGTGGTAGTGGTGTCTTGGATTGCGAAGTTAACAGCGGGAGACGTGTTTCCTGACGCGCCATGTCGCATAGCACGACCTGAATAATGCCCATTGGAAATCACTGCAAGAAGTTCGTAATTGCATGCTGGGCTGTGCTTACCAAACACCTCAGGCCTGCTTCATCATAGACTCTCTGACGCTTGAGTGACGGTGGCATAGCCATTACATTTGGCCTGTAGGAAGTGCCACTATCAGCATTCAGCCATGGGCCTTCTGAGGCCGCCGAAAGAATTCTCCCTCCACGTCTCATTGGAACATTTACGATTCCTTCTCCGTCTCGTTCCCAGTCTTGACTATTTTCTTGACGGGACAGACTTCCCTAGCGACATTGGTCGAAGGCGGCATTAGGAAAATGGAATAGCAGGCAGAGGGGTGGAAGGCTCAGGCCGGCATCTTGCTTTGTTTAGTTTGTAACCTGTGATCGATTATAATTCACATAGTACCCGAACAAAATATTTTCAAAACCTATACTCACTCATTACGACTGCACACCTGCATGATAATTTATATAGGCATATATATATCCACGGTGGTCTAGCGGTTAGAACGCTGGCCTTGTAATCCTGGGGTCTCGGGTTCAATTCCCGGCGGTGCCCGAATTTATAACTTGTGTTGGGCAAGGCCGTGGTCTAGGCAACACGGAGTTTTCCTCCGGGGGCTTCCCCGGTATCTCCGTGGCATCCCAACAATTACTCCATTCACACACAGAAGAAGGCAATGGCAAACCACTTCTGGATCATCTGCCAAGAACGTATATGAACAGGTCCCAGTCCGAGAAAAGGATGGAAGGATCCTGTTCATATGGACCTGTCGTCGGAAAGAACACTAAATAAATAAATAAATATATATATATATATATATATATATATATATATAGTGTGTGTACATTTATCCCTGTTGGCTGGATGCGCATTCGATGATATTCGTAACGCGCAAAGATCTCCCAGTTTGTCTATACTGATGCATATTCTTGCACGTTTTCCTTGGTCTGTTAATTTTAAACACCTACAGGTTTTTTGAAGACTGGCTCTGTTTTCCTCCATCAGGTGAAATACAACATAATCAGTTGTCCATCGGAAAAAGCTATTCTCAACCCCTTGATCATTAGTTTTTGTCAGTGTAACTAAAATGTTTTGTTTTGCCGGATGTCGGAAGTAAAGTCAGCCTCCAAAACGTTTGTCTCTTTTTAAATTGACGAATGAAGCAAATGTCCAAGAATATGCATCACACCTTCGGCGAAAACCCAAAGATGTAAATTCTGAGGAAGAAAAGTGATCTTTCTTAGGCCTTCACGTCATTATTGGTTTAATTTCACCTGAACCACGGATAGGCCTTGTGGTGTTACGTCCTCATTTTCTTCCGCTCTGTCTCGAGACCTACAAGTGTAATTCTTTCTCTCTTTTTCTCTCCACTCGTCTGAATCATGGCCACTGCAGGTCAAGGCCCTGCTGTTATGTCACGATGCACCCCGCTTCTCTTCAAGATGTCGTAAGAGTTATGTACCGGTGCAGGAGCCAGACAAGGTCAGAAGTACACTCCTCTCTTTCTCACAGCCGTTTTCTCTCAACATTTGCAAGCCTACGAATGCGCGTACCAAGAGGAGGAGTAATAATAATCCTGTTTCAGCCGCTCAGACGCAATGAGGTTGATGGTGAGGAGGCTGTCGTAGCCAGTTTCAAAATACGGTTCCAGATCTTCGTCTACGCGTATGAAGAATGGCCATGTTTCTTGTCACGGACGTGGGACTACCTTCGTCCCACGCTCTCTGCATAGTTTATATATTGGACCGTGAATGCTTGCGAGGAGAACCGATGAAAGCCGAGTGCCAGCGTCATCCGCTACAGGGGTAATTGTAATTCCATATGAATGTGAAGTCCTTAAATGCAGATTAGAAAAATATTATACTTTCCACATAACAGAAAAATCAACTTGAAAATGAACTATGGAAAGTCCGAGTTATTACGTCCAAGATTCTGACCCGGTGTCTCTCCAATGTACCGCTACACAAAGCTGTTCAACACAGCACATCCGCGATCCCTAGCTTCGGGAGGTATTTGGTCTGGCCAGCGCTGCAGCTTGAACGAATCGACCCCTCGCAAATGTTCTTCGTTGTATCGTGGTCGCCATTAGCGAAACCAATTTTGTTAGTCACAGATTCTCAGAGCAGACGTGTGCAGTCGGCGAAGGAAATATTCGTGATTGGATGAAAGCTGTGTCGCAAGACACTGCTCCCGTGTCCAGAAGAAAGGATCTGCACTAACTAGGTGCGTAACGTACACGTAAAACGAGAGTTAATTACGCAACACATTAATAGGAAATTGACGAAATTATTTCAGGACCAACCGTTGAAATACCATCACACTCTCAGCACTCACTTGGCAGTCACGTGGGCCCTGTGGCGCAAGAAGTACGGCTGAACACTACAGAAATGAAGTCTATATATATCATATTTCTATCTCAGTTCAATGCTCAATACTTTTGTTAGTGCAACTAGTCAATATCTTTAAAAAGAACATCTAATCGCATTACGAAATATTATCTGGAAGACAAGCATGTCTTTCACATAATTTATGTTTTTGATTTTAATATTTATTCGTCGATACTAGGACAGCTTTTCTCCTTACATTTTATAAAACCTGATTCTAATTTTAAAATAAAAGCCATGGTGGTCTAGCGGTTAGAACGCTGGTCTTGTAATCCTGGGGACTCGAATTCGATTCCCGGCGGTGCCCGAATTTATAACTTGTGTTGGGCAAGGCCGTGGTCTAGGCAACACGGAGTTTTCCTCCGTGGCATCCCAATAATTACTCCATTCACACACAGAAGAAGGCAATGGCAAACCACTTCTGGATCATCTGCCAAGAACGTATATGAACAGGTCCCAGTCCGAGAAAAGGATGGAAGGATCCTGTTCATATGGACCTGTCGTCAGACAGAACACTAAATAAATAATAATAATAATAATTTTAAAATGTAGGCTAATCCTAACTTAAAACTTGAATGAAAAGAAAAAAAAGCAGTTTTGCTTTAACATGTTGCAAAACGCAGTTAAGATCTGAGTGGCCATCCTGAGATCTACTTTCCCACATCCGCATGTGGTAGCCCGCAGCGTACACAGTCTCATTTCGTAACTGCCAGAAGCAGGTTAGTGCCTCAAGGCACTTGAAATGTGAGGCCCTGGTTTATCAGACGGATCCAGAGGAACTGAGGTCTTTGCGTGATCTATGAATCATATGTTACTTCACCGCGCTGTATCAATTACAGAGCACTGACTAGCATGTGGGGAGAGTAAATGAGAAAGAATGGGTAGAAGTGGAAGTCTCTGCACCGGTGTTCAAGAAATAGAGTGGCTGTTGCAGACACACGTACGCAAGAATGAAGGCAGACAAGCGAATGATACCATATGGTAACATCGCTGCTTCGTATCCGGGAGATTTCGGGATCAGACCTATGGCCACAGACCGGCTATCCTGACTTGAGGTTTTCGTGGTTTTCCTCACAACACAGCTTGTAGTTGCTGCCATCTATAACCCAACTCCGTGGAAAAGTGGCCCTCTTGAGAAGCTAATGGTTGCTCAGCTATGGAATTAATTTGTTGCATTTTATGGAACCAGAACGTTCATAGGTCAATAATCGCAGAAGCCTGACACTGGATTCTCTCTTGAGCAATACTAATCAACAACAACTAAAATAAATATAAATTAGTTTAAAATAAAATGTTCTCAGTTATTTCCTCCGCTTTATTTTTTTTATTTGGTGCTTTTAGAGGAAAAAAACAAATCTGTTGACAGCAGGCAGTGTTTATTGTACGTAGACGCCTTGCAGGGTGATATAAAATATGAAATACAAAGAATGTGATTAACTGTTAAATACGGTTCTTTATTTAGGCATTTTATAAATTCCTTGTTATCTCATTAGGTTAAAAGATTCTTTTAGGAAAAGTGTCATTGTAATGCCGTAACCATACTTATCGCCCTGATGATGGAGGTAGCAGGTACCTCTGAAAGTTTAGAAACTTCTACCAGATTACACGACGTTACAAGCCAGAAGACAGGCATCTTAAATATCATCATTCTCGCCGCCACCAAAACCTCAAATCTCTCATAACCGAACACATGTTTAGCATTTTGCCTGATTTATGCTTGGCATTGTGTAAAATATCTAGACAATGTATGAAAAACATTTATTAAATACTATAATATTTTTGATTTAATACAAAATGAATACTTGTAATATGCAGATGGAATGCTAATTTAACATTAGTTTTTCTTTGCTTGCCTTTTCATTCTTCACTGTCCTAATAACAATCTTGTTCACAGTAATGCGCAATTAGCGACTGTCACTGCGTCCCTTGGACAGCAGACTGCAATACGAGACTGCGTTCCCTTGTACATGTCGTCAGGAGAACAGCTCCTTACTCAGTGCATGTTTCTCAGATGCGAATGAAATAAATTGATTCTCTGCACGGGTCGCGATTTACATCTTACTTTATTATCTACAAATAAATTATACACGCCTATAAAATATGCGAATTAACAATTGCTAGTCCTTCACTGCTTATTAATGTTAAGTTGAAACCCCAAGGAGGAGGAAGAATTATAGAACTGTAATCCTTGGCTTGCTTCTTTCAAGTTTCTTTTTGCAGTTTTAGGCCGTACCTCGTTTTTACCCAATTTAATGTTGTAAACTGTACAGATGATTCATTTTCTGATACAGCTGTGCATTTCGACAGCTGCCACAGGTTGTACATTTGCTTCTTATCTGCACGAACAGAATTCGTTCACTAATTCGTGTTTAAAAAGTCCTTATCCTCAGTCATCTCAAGTGCAATTATGTCATTAGCACCACGAAACAATTACCAAACACATGAAGGTAAATTCCCACGGTTCCTTTCTCTTTCTACAGACCCCACGTCATGTGATAACCTGATGTCTAATTCATAGCAATTTTATAGGGAAAGGAATAGATAAGTGGAAAGAAAACTATTCTAAATGCATTACGAATCAGCTTCTAGGTTTGACACTGCCAACAAACACCATATAATGTGTAATATTGGGTTCGAATTTCTTAACATGAGAATGGACGGATGGAATTTATTGTAATTTTGTGTATGACAACGTCAAAGTCGCGAGGTTGAGATTCGGGGCCAGCGCAAAACCACGCCTACCGATATCAAAATCTATCTTAACCTAACTATGCGAGACGATGGTTATATTAATTTCGGAAATACTATATAGCTGCCTGTAATAAGCTTCAAGAGTACGTAATGTAATATTTAAATATGGGGAACAACTGCCTGACAGTAAAAAAGAACTGATAATTATTGGTATTAAAATTGCAATTTCATCCTACATAACTAGACCTGCGTAAAAGCGACCATACTTTATTTACAATTATTATAATTTAAGATAGATTTTTGTGACTGAAATACTTAACGATTTCAGTTAATTAAGACTCCACCCATTGCTACCGGCTCCATAGCAGAACACATTCATTGCTTAATCACCCTCTACTTAAATAATGTCGTTTTAATTACATTGCGTGAATGCAATCGGCCTTCTTACACATAAAGTTTCTTACTTTTACTCGTAGCGAGTAATAAGTCTAAGAACGTTTTTCCGAAGAGAGACAGAAACACTCGCTATCAGATGTATTATTGTTTTTGTTTGGCCCTGTAAACTACATGAACGAGAACCTGTAATATTTTGCATCGTCAGGCCACGGCTTTCACATGTCGTCTTGGTCAATTGCAACCCAGATTCAAACGATCGATAAAAGGTTTTTGTTAAGGGGAAAGAAACTGAAGATTTTATGGTCTACACGACCTCACGACGAATGACCAAGCCGATGTAGTAGAGTCCTTGTGAAATTAATCGTGCGCTCTGCTAGTCAAGAAATCACATTCATTTTTTAGAAACCGAAAATTCATTACTTTTTTCTCAAGATCTTCGTCATTATTCAGTGTTATATTTCCTGTAGCTACGAAAAGGCGCCATGTTTGAGAGTGTTTTCCTAAAGAATCTGTTTCTATTGCCACTAACGTCACAACGACCGTGTCCAACACGTATCGGAACGAATTATATTATGTGCTGATAATTTTCGGGATTTTCTTCTGACATAGAAAGTCTTTTTACTTCTGAAAATCAATATCCGCCCCTGGATATAATTATTATTGTAAATATATGATACACTGTTACAGGAGCTATTGATATCTTCGTTTATGGAGAAGTACTTCAATTCTGCGTCGTAATTAAAAGAAGTCCTTGTTTGTCTTTGGAATAACAGGAAACGATTAGCTTCGCAAATTTACGTCGAAGCGCCTGTGATCTTTGCAAGGCCAAGGTCACTCATTTAAGAGCACAAGTTGACCTTGGAGGGCCCGCGCCTTCTGTTATCAGCGTGATGGACCAAAGAAATCGTGAGAGGAAAAACAAACCCGTAGACGATCTCGTTTCTTGAGAAAATGCATGTCTTTTTGATTAAAGTAAGGCGTGTTCGCTGGGGCGTCATTTGTAAAATCCTTGAACACAATTAGTCAGGAAAATACGTCGTGTGATTTCTAGGAATCATTGTATTCATTTGTATATTATGCCACGTTAGTGACAATCCGATACATCAGAAAAAGACGTACGTAAATGCCCTAGTGGTAAGAGCTACTGGGTAAATTTCTGTGCCTTCAAATTCAGATTCTTTAAAAGTAGAGAATAAATTCTCGTTGCACACACCTTTAATGTTATCTAAAAGTTTGTGATAATAATCGGTTAGTTTTCTAGTATTATATTTAGCATTTCTAATTGTCTAAGATATAGCCTATTTCATATAAACGACGTTTAGTAAGTTGGATGTACTCTAGGTGACATTGTAATTTTGTTGGCAGATGATTAATTGTGTTAGATTAGTGAAAGTTAAATCTGGGACGTCTTTAATGATAGGCTAGTACTCTCCGTTGACACCTAGACCACCAAAAACCAGTCACCTGAAGACTGGAATGTCTCTAAATTATTCCGAAGTGACTCGAATCTTTTTGAATTTGGTAGTGAAATTTCCTAAACTACAGATACAATGCTGTTATACTGTTATGACTCGGTATCCAAAGACTTGTTTGTTAAAAACTGAGTAGGTTCGTCACGTGAAGGTGTGATTGGATCCTTATCTCACTTTTCACCATTAGTTGATATGAGTCAATTAGCAACAACAGAACTAATTTTTAAATAACATTTATAGCTCAAATCTATAGATGAAGCCACGGTGGTCTAGCGGTTAGAACGCTGGTCTTGTAATCCTGGGGTCTCGAATTCGATTCCCGGCGGTGCCCGAATTTATAACTTGTGTTGGGCAAGGCCGTGGTCTAGGCAACACGGAGTTTTCCTCCGTGGCATCCCAACAATTACTCCATTCACACACAGAAGAAGGCAATGGCAAACCACTTCTGGATCATCTGCCAAGAACGTATATGAACAGGTCCCAGTCCGAGAAAAGGATGGAAGGATCCTGTTCATATGGACCTGTCGTCAGACAGAACACTAAACAATAATAACTATAGATGAAGGTCCTGAAATATTTGCTTAAACTACTGCATTATGTAAGCTAGGGCAGTTACAGGATATCTTCGAATGTCAATCGATTATGGGCTGTGAACTGGGAAATGCGAAAGAAAGCGGTATCCTGAATCTTTTTTGAAGGACTAAGAAACACATAAAATATCTCAGTTGGCAATGTCTCGCATTTTTATAAGGAGTCCACAAATGTTACTCGTTCCTACAAACAACGAATCAGCTTAGCGTAGATCACTTGACAAATAAACCGCCCGGAATTAAGAGTGCCAAACTGTAATCTCTACAAAAATCACCGAGTGATCCTCCAAGAACCTCGGAAATTTTCAGGTGGCCCGGAAAAACACTGGGAATTACTGTCCTGCAGAATTTTATTTGTGACCTCATCTTTAACTCTATTTTCATAATGGGTACTAACAGCACTCGGTGATTGCCATTTGTTTACGAGATAACAAATAATGTGGATTGTATTTCCTACACTATTATCTTTGGTTAGAACATGACAATAACCTTCTTCCGACATTTTCGTGATATGACACTTGTCTGTAATTTAAATATTAAATTTGGAGAGTAATTACTGGCATACATTTTATAATATACTGCAAAACCTAAACATTATATTTCACAAGACTGCAGTAAGATTTTAAGTTCATCAGGGGTGCAGATGTTGATTGGGTTGTGACGCAATGACACCGTGTAACCTTTTAGGCAAAAACCAGTGGTATATTTTTTTGTATAAATGTGAAGTTTGGTGTATAACATAGAGGATGTTTGAATAAAATGTCCATAAATACATAAGTCTCAAGGTTTCTGATAATTCTGCGTTATAATCTGAAATTATTTTGTCCATCTTCTAAATTTGGATTCTGCTTCCGTCTTCAGACAAAACGTAAGAATACATAAACCCTATTTATTGGGCCCCTGGTTGAGCTTACCTGAAACCTGATAAATATTACTCATAGACTTGATTATAGAGGCAGCAAGAACCTCTGACATGTTGGTAAACTTCTACCGGACTACACGGCGCAACAGACCAGTAAGCAGTCATATTCATTCATAAGGTTTTATTGTCTTTTATTTACCAGAACTTTTAAGACGATAACTGTGCACGGGAGATTAATCTAATAGGTCTATTGAAAGCATCACCAGTGTTAAAATTAAATTTGTTTGAACTCAACTGTTTTACTACATACAATACTATATAATAAATATGTTTAGTTTTAAATTGTAAAACGTAATTTAAAATTCAAACATCCCGCCAAACAATGTTGCGAAAAGGAATCTCCCTTCAAATGGTTTAACTTTCCCTTTTTTATCATCATTGTCTTTCTGAGAGAAATAGTTGTTCTCTCTGACCAAGAATGTAACTTCTGCCACCCGTCGTCAGAGACTTTTAAGCGGCAATTGAGTGGGGACTCAATGTACTACATCCTTCCTTTCATCTGTGGTGCTAATTCCACCTCGTTGATCACCACAGATGTTTGTTTATGTGTCAGAAAAAAAGATAACATGTCAAGATTGTAAAAATGTGCTGAATCCCAAATATTGAATACGGTATGGAGGACGAAAATGATTTTGATTATGGCTGTGATTTGTACACCACAGCAGGAACATATTACAAAGGTATATTATAGTCGAATGTTTTAAATTTAGGTAAATTAGGGATAGAACCAAGGTTAGTCATTCAGTCAGAATTACGAAATCTGAATGAAGTTCAAACTTTGTTTAGAAACATTTTAAACTATTATATAAAGTCAGGAAAATAACTATGATTGTGGAGGTATTGGTGGTTCTGTGACAACTGTGTGAAAAATCACAAACTTTAATGGAGTGATCTTTGTAGCTTGCTGATTTTTATGTGCACAATTTTATTTTGGTGAATATTCTTATAGTTTCAAGGTGTTAAATATGATGAATGAGTGTAGAAAAGAGTGATTAATATTCCTTGTGTTTATCGAGAATTATGTATACTAGCCTAGGTTAGCTGGAATTTACTTTATCATGCACTTGCTGCATCCTTTGATTAGTAGTACAATACTTACTTTCCACTTCCCATTCATTATGTGTTTCAGAATAGGTAGTAATTGGATTGATAAGAAATGTGGGTAAATGTTTATCACTGCCATATACATTTTGTCAATCTGCCATCAGCTCCTTAACTACAGATGCAATATTAAAGTACCAAGTATGGTTCCAGTCTGACCTAATGTATTCCAACTAATTCAAACTTAACCTAATCCAGAAGGAGTATTGTGGGATTAGAAACCTCCTTGGAACATGACCCAAACCTCCATTTCAACTGAAAATGTAAGGAATTTTTGTGTGTTATATGGGAAAACTTTGTCCTGAACAAGATTTGAATGCTAATCTTAAAATTTTTGGTGTTTTCTTTGTTGTGTCTTCTTAAGCTGTATTAACTTAATTGCTCTTTTCTGCCAGGTTTTCATATTCCTTATATGAAATGCAATGTAAATAAATTACTAATCCAAATTACTGTGTATATGAAGCCTTTTAGATGGCTTTATACTGGAATCTGTACAGAGTCTGTGGTGGTTTATCATACTGAAAGTGCCAGTTTCATTAAGTCTTTTGGGTTAATGATTTTTAGAATAGAAACAGAATAAAATATGAGGATGTAAGCATCCAGCCACCCTTGCAATGTGACTAGTAAAGGTCTGTTGCACATTCCTATAATTTGTTGTCAGCAACCATGCACATTGAATAAATTAGATTACCCTGCAAATTGGGACCCTGTGATTGTAACAAGTGCTTAACATATAAGCTGCAAAGTGACAACCTGAGCCATGCAAGGAACTTGCGGTAGCATAATAAATTTAGCTGTTTCAGATAAACCCTCCCCCCCACATGTAAAAATGTGAGTTATGTAGTTTTGAGTGTGTTACTAATATTAAGTTGGGTGGCATGAGAACATCAGTGTTACAGCTGATCACATTTTTCTGTACCTTTCAGCTATTAAGGAATCTCTTCATTTAGATTATGATGCTCTTTTGAAGGAAGCAGAAGAAATACAATCCGTAAAGACATGCGAACTAGATGATTTAAAACCAAAGGGCAAAAGAGGAACTAAGAATCCCAGAGGAAGAAGAAAAGCTACTAAATTGACTGATACTGAATCACATAAAAATGTGACACATGAACAGCCAGAAACTTTGGAAGAACTAAATGAGTATGCATAATTAAAAGTATAATTTTTTCAGCTAATTTCATTATTTTGTAATGAAAGGTAGGCTTGTGATATGATGCTGTCCATATGTGTTTGTGTGCGTATCTCTATTTGTTCTCCATACTATTAGAAAACAATCTAACTTTGTGCAGTAATAACTTCTTTAAAATTGAAACATGTTTTTATAACATATTTCTTTGTTCCTGAGAATATACAGTGAGTTACCTCTGATTATTGAAACTTTAATATTACTCCTTGAGCTTGTGCAAAACCAAAGTAAGAGTTGCTTATTTTGAGGATAATCCACAGTTGAATACTTTATACATTTGCCACCCTAAACTTGGGAAAGCAGGGAAGGCACCTAGCTGTGTTATATCATTCAGTAAACTCACAGTTTTCCAGGTTAATGAAAGGAAGAACACATGAATAATCTAAAAACATGGATAATCCAAAATATTTTGTTTGGTACATTCACAGAACTTCAAAAATTGCTTTACATTTTTTTACATAGCTGACATTATTTTTAGAAATAGTTTGTAATAATCTTGTATTTTTGTGAACTATTTAGACTCCTCCTCGCTGCAATATAGATGACATTTTCATCCTCCCCTCCCTGTTCTTGTCCCTTGCGTTTCATGGCAGCATTGACAATGTGTCTGTCACTCTGCAGCCATTCTTCATCATTTCTTTATTGATGTTTTCAAAACATCTCATAGCACAAACTGTGCCAAGAATTTGAGACTTGCAAACCATCTTTTTCTAGATCTAGAGAAAGTTTTTTCCATGATTAAACCAGAATTTCTGGATTTGTGAAGACTATGATCATATTATGTTCAAAAGCATCCAGCACCATCATCTTTTTCTTGCATAATCCCATGTTATCATTTTCATCAATAAGAGTACTGAGGTTGGCTAACCTCAGGGTGCCCTGCAGGTAGGCTGTATGTCCTCCCCCCTATTTTACCTGAAGACAGAAGCAGAATCCAGCTTCCAAAATGCTATAGTTTTAATATTTTATGATAAAATCATCATCAGAAACCTTCAGACTGTCTAATATTAAAATGTTTTAGTTCCACACAAGTATAATTCACATGCATATAGCATCAATTCAAGGAGAAAAGAAATGGGAGATATCACTTCCTGATTGGTCGTATAAGTTTTAGAAATAAATTAATAATTTAGTTTTATAAGGCAACTGACAACCTTGTTAAATTTATTTCAGTTGTCAAAGAGCACGTTCAACACGAGGAATGACTAGAGCAACAAAACGTGCAGTTGGAAAAGGTGCTCCACAAATACCACCAAATCAGGAACATATTATTGGAACTATAATTATTACTGATTCTCCAGAAAGACCTAAGGTTTCAGTAAGAGCATTTCTAATATCATTACTCTTGTTGTTGCTATTGTTTTTGCTGCTGCCAAAGCTTGTTCTTTCTTAAGTTATGTTCTGTGTGGTTTATTGTTGCCTAAATTGTTTCACTGCAGTCTTGCCTTCCACATTTTAAAACTATTGCCTTGGGAGATTATGACCAGATGAAAATGTAACTACTGGGATAACATGAGCCCCACTTAATGGTACCTGCACCTTGTCGTGGTGGTGGGGCTTGAGTACCTCAGTGGTGGTAGCATAGCTACTGGTAGAGCCTCCCTAGCCAGATTGGTCGAGGGAGAGAGGTCAGACTAAGACAGGTGCCCTGGTCCTCCAGGTTGGAGGTTGGTCGCAAAGCCAACAACCTTGCACCGTAAAAAGGAAGATGTTTCGAAACCTCGATCAAAGCCTCGGACATATAGCCCTAACAGAAGACCGAATGGAAGAGGAGAATTGAGGAGGCCATGGACCGAATACGGACCAGAGAGCCATAGTAGAAGAAGGGATAACACGAGAGACATACAGTTAAATCGGGGAGCACCATAGGAATTGGTCACTTATAAGAAACACTCGATCAGTGGGTTGGTGAATTTGTGGTCATATCTTCCCTGTTTTGAATATTTCCTTTAAGCAGAAGTCTTTCTAGCAAGAAGAAGTTTACCAGTGTTTCAGAGGTCCATGCTGCCTCCATCATTAGGGAGATGAGTACTCATTGCCGTGATGATGGACCTCTGAAACGTTGGTAAACTTCTGCCAGACTACGCAGCACAACAGCCCAGAAGACAGCGATCTTCATCACAACTCTTTTTGCAGTGTCAGTCCAGTCTTCTGTGTTTTCTTACCACACATTTTCTTTTGAATTTGTGGTATGGATTGTCAGTTTTGTTTTAGGGAACTTACATTATTTCTTTGTATTTTATTTTATACAGTTCTTTTAGATTTCAGACTTTTATCTTCCTTTGATCTGACAGTTTTGACTTCTTTGAACTTTCAATGAAATTTGTATACATGGATTTTAGCTTACTTGAATAGACACTCACTGCAGAGTTAATTCCAAGACATTTTTACGTCACTAATTATTTCTGCAGTTATTGATATATTCTTATTAAACTAAGTCATTCTACATTGAAACAAATGTCTCATTTATGTATTTATTTGTGTGTGTGATAACATGACTGCAACAATGACTTACATGCTATGGCGTGAAGAACACGTTTAGAACATTGCACTCCAAAGAATACACCTTTCAAGTCTTGTATGGCGTTGTCCTCATTGATAGCATTGTAGCTGGTGCCAATGTATTTATGTAAATGTTTAAAGAAATATGCAAATCTGTATTAACTGAGGCAGAACTGCATATTTGTTTTGAAGAAAAGTATTTTTCTGATGGTACCACAGGTGTTATTGTATGCTGACACTTCATTTATAGGTTTTTATGTTTGTTGTTCTTTCTTAGGATGACCACATTTTAATCGGCAGTGATTCAGAAACTGAAGTGAATATATTTTTAACCGGAGATGATGACAATTATGAGATGTTGGTCAAAGTCTGGTGGAAGTTTGTGAAATTTGATAAATTTACTATTAGAAGGGTAAGTTTATTCAGTTTATTATTTATCATTCCTTTGTTAAACTTATCTGTTGTAAACTATTGCTGAGTATGATTTACATTTTCAGTAACATTTCTGTGTTTTCAGTTTCAGAAACTGGCACCACTGTTTGAGCACTATTCACAATTGGAGAATGTACCTCAGAGTCAGGTACTGTTGACTCTTAATGATGTTCAGGTTCATCCAAATGACACCCCAGACTCGCTGAAGCTAACTGTTGCAAATATTATAGGTAATGGAAATGTATAAGACTTGAGGTTCTCACAGCGGTGAGTATGAAGATTTCCGTCTTCTGGGTTGTTGCGCTGTGTAGTCTGGTCGATGTTAACCAACGTTTCAGAGGTCATACTGCTTCTGTCATCAGAAGATGGAAATCTTCAATGGAAATATAGTTTATGCTTCCAAATTTGTACCTGATTGTGTCTCGGTACTTGTCTTCTCTAGAACCTAATGCTAGTGATCTCTCATCTTTAAAATCTGCTATAAGTGACAATTCCAAATTCCAATTTAAAAGATAGATATCGTGGGTTCGATAAAAATTATTAATTTTGGTTAAATTGGAATTGCAGTGCCATTTGACCAAAGTCTGTTAAATCTTGGAAATGTATCAAAACAAAAGTTTACTAAGTGAAAACATGGATGACTGTGTACACTGTAAGGTCCTGAGTCCCAAAGTTGCAGACATTGGCTTGCTGGAATACTGTTTCCTGTTTGCACAGCAGCATCAACAAATATATACATGATATTATTAGATATTTGTACATAATATCAAGCTTCTTAAAGCGATATACTGAATTGATATTATGTTTATTCAGTTGGTGATTGAAAATAGTGTAGGTGAGATATAAGGTTTTTATGGTGACAAGTATGAAGAGAGCTGTCTTCTGGAATGTTGCGCCTTGTAAATCTGGTAGTAATTGACCATTGTTTCAGAAGAGATTCCTGCCTCCACCATGATAGAGAAGACAGCCATATTTAAAAATAGATTATTTGGACCAATTGTTAAATTCTTTGCTTTATTTTTGTTTATCCATACATTATTTTCACTGGTCATTTAGATTTAAACTTGATCTTACCACATCTTTCTTTTGCCATGTGATGGTCTCCCTTGTTCTAGAAGTATTTTTGTTACTATTATCAAACTTCTTTGATTCCTCAGCTAGCAGGAATCTCCCCAGTCTTGGTGGTGCTCTCTTGTGGATTTTGATCAGAACTCTAACTTCATTTCCACTGCCCAGTATTCAAGGTTAGGTCTCAGCAGCTTGACTTTGTTTCATGTACAGTCCGCAGAACCGTATGCACTGCAGCCCTCCTTATAAGTCTGTAATGTTGTAATGGCTGTTTGCTCACAGGTTACGACTGACAGGGAGCATGTATGTGAGCCAGTGCTACACATCCTTTGGTTTTTCAGTTACTGACTTCTGCTAATCTCAACAATTATTTTAATTATCGTTTTTAAAGAGCCATGTATTTGTAAGATTTGAGGTTTTCACAGCGGTGAGTATGAAGATTTCTGTTTTCTGGGTTGTTGCGCTGTGTAGTCTGGTAGATGTTAACCAACGTTTCTGATGTCATACTGCCTCCGTCATCAGGGCAATGAATCACGGTGATCTAGCGATTAGAACGCTGGCCATGTAATCCTGGGGTCCCGTGTTCGATTCCCGGTGGTGCCCGAATTTATAACTTGTGTTGGGCAAGGCTGTGGTCTAGGCAACACGGAGTTTTCCTCCGGGGCTTCCCCGGTTTCTCCGTGGCATTCCTACAATTACTCCATACACACAGAAGAAGGCATTGGCAAACCACTTCTGTATCATCTGCCTAAAAAACATATATGAACAGGTTCCAGTCCAAGAAAAGGATGGAAGGATCCTGTTCATAATATGTCGCCAACCTCCTGTAAAGGAGACGGTGTAATAAAGAAGAAGAATCAACCACCAGTCCCTGAAGTCATGTAGGCCCATAGAATGGGAGGAGCCCAAAATAACAGTTTGTGAATGGTTTAATACTTGCTTCTTGTAAATTTTTAGTGTAAGTCCCCCTCTTCTAAATTTCATTAAAATCCTGTCTATAGTTTCAGAAGTCATACTGACAAACAGATATACATATTCAACATGCCCATTCTGTATTTTGTTCAGATAGTATGTAATAAGAGAATTATTTCAGTTAAAGCAGTTTTATTCTTATTTGAATTTCATCTTTCACTGAAGAAATTATTCTTTGTTCAGATGCGGAGAAGCAGAGCTGTGCTACGGTATGGAAATTGTTCTAGTAGCTCTTAAACAATCCAGTTTATATTGTGTGATTCCAGAGGGTGGTGTGACAACATGTATAGACATGAAGAGTGCCTTAGCCCAGGAGAAACTGTCACTCGGTGTGGATGAGATTGAACTGAAAATTCAGCGTAAGGGTCACAAGGAACGAATATCAATGCGGATCAAGAAGAACCAGAAAATGCGAGTGTTGATGTTCAAATGTGCAGAATACTTGGAGCTACCAGAAGAAAAGTTGAAGTTCTCATTTGATGGGGAATCATTAAATCCAAATGAAACCCCAGTGGATCTTGATTTAGAAGGAGGCGAATGCATTGATTTGTATGTTTCTGAGGTGTGATGAGACTGATTTCAGTTGGATCTTTGTACTTTCTTGTTTGATAGCAAGGTAATTGTGTGTTTTAAATTTCATTTAATATTTCACGTACTACTGAATTGTTTTAACTTATAATTTAATGAACCATTGTGCTTCAGTAGGGCACTGTCACAGATCTGTGTGGCCCAGCCAGAATTACATAAGTATTGAAATGTGTGTCATTGAGTCACCATGCACTGGTGACCTTGTAGAACACAAGTTTTGAGATGTACTGCGATTGGTATGAATAAATTCAGTGTGCTCATAAAACCATTCTCTCTCAGTCTGCCTCATGTAATCTTTCAATCTGAATTGATACCCCATTTGGTGTCTTTTTTAGAGGCTCAATGTTGTCAGTATTGCAGGGGAACAGGTTGGTGTTTTCAACGTCTGTCAGTGTTCTTATAATAACATAGCATTGGTGTTGGATGCACGAAGGCGTGCATTATCACGTGATCTTTCCTGGTTGCCGTTAGTTATCGTTCTTGTTACGAAGTCCTAATTTTTAGCGTATTGTGCAGTATTGACAAGGTTCATTAGTCCACAAATTAGGGTTCCAGGTGACTGAAGAAGAGCAAGCTAGTGTTTGAGCCTTTGTTGTTTTTCTGATTGTGGTCTGCAGGTGTTTCTACTGCATTTCTCTGATTGGTCTGTAATTTTGTCACCAAGTTCATCACGGTTTTGTCCGGAAAGGTATTTTTCCATATGGTTTAAATCATATCTGATGCTGCAGGCATTTTGCTGTGCTCAGTGTACGTGCAGCATCTGATGGTAACAAATCTTGTTTTGTTCAAGCTCGTGAATTTTGGAATGTGTCGTTCGTATGCTGACATTTACACATAAAATAAATGCATCTTTACCGCTGAACTATCCTTTTATCGTCACTTAGCTGTAGAGTACAGTAATGTTTGAAAAGCTTCGTGCTGTGTTCTGGACTTTTAACATCCTTAACTTCATGACAACTAAAATTCGGAAATAAACATGACTTTCACCGTAACTTAAAAAAAGTGTTTACGTATAAGAATTTAAAATAATCTGTGATTTTGTTACCACATATCTTATTTTGCATAACTGGAAGATATAAATAAATATGAAAATTAAATGCTTGTACGTGATGATATAATTTGACTCCTTAGGTAGAAGGTAATGTCTGAGACCAGAACAGAGGCACAATTCATTTATCTAGATTGGGAATTACCATATAATCAGAATATAAACAATTTCTGGACATGTGTCACATGAAGTTGAAATTTACAGAAGCAGTGTAATGCTGTGAAGACTATAGCATTACATTTTTGAATTAGGAAAGTGCAAAGGAATATTCAAAAATAATTTTATAAATTTGCTAAAAATTAAAATTTCCTGTTCCTCGTGATACCTAATATATTTTTAAATAATATGATGACGTAAGGCGGCAGATTATTATCTGAGATCTTTTTGCAAGGTGTCGACTACCATCAGTTGTTTCTTAATAAAAGTTTTCTAGACAATAACGGAAAGTTGCGCGGTTACTGTCGGCATAAAATATCGTTAGTCTGTGCATAATGCACTTCTGGTAAGAACATATTTGGTGTGATGTTATCTATGCATTTGTTTTCTTATAGCCCAAACTGTAGATGGATGTCCTTACAAATATGTAGTGCCATCTTCGCACTAAATAATTGCCTCTCCAGAAGTGACAACAAAGAAAATAGTGATCTGCAGTTCATGTCAGCAGTAAAACAAAATTAGTTTGTTTACATTTATTTACCAGACTTTGGCAAATTCAGGTGACAGCCTGCCGCATGGATTCATAACTCTTATCGTGACGGCATCATGTTTTTGTGACGTGATGCAAGACCCGCTAAAACCTGTCAGCTGCACTTATAACGAACACACTAAGGGGAAACATCAATTCTGCAGCAAAGTGTTGTCATTATACAGGGTGATTCAAAAGGTATAGAGGGACTCGGAGAGAACAACTTTCGAATAGGAATTCACGTCCTCCGAAGTTATCCTGAGTCAGTCGAGGCCATTGAAGGTAGGGAGGTCTGATAACATTCCGCCGAAATAATTTGGTTTGTAAGATTGCTAATGTAATCCTTGTACATTAATAATAAACAAAATTAAGCTAGTAGGAGAATAGCGAAGTACGACTGGTCTTGTGAAGAAGTAAGGTGTGACGTTGCTCTTCTCCATTCCATAAAACAACCTTGCATCACGTGGTGCTATGTCTTGTCTCTCTTGTTTTTGATAAGGGATGACGAATTGATTTATTGATATTCCGGTCTCTTGCGTCAAGGCTTGCATACAGGAATGGCACTTTAATCGGAGACACGTAGCAGAAACAATTGTTCGAGACAGTCCCCTGCTTATGTATGGCTGATAAGCAGACAGTAACTTTTTCATGATGCAATAACACGCAAGTTTTGCGTGTTTTCGTTGCACGTTTTATCATACAATTTAATACACCAAGTACGCGCGTCTAGTGTTTACATAACTAATTGCTGCTTGGCTCTTTTTGCTTACTTTATTAATTACTTTCTGTAGTTATGGCAAATTGTTTATCAGCAATGTTTATTTGAAGCATATTATTACAATGAAAACGAGAGCATGATGTCGGATGAAAGTCTCCTATATACGAAAACGAAACAAGATATTGGCACAGGAAAATTCCGTGGTTCCTGTGTGGTGTATCCATTGAGGTTCTCAACTCTTCAGTATGCCAGTTGGTAGGAACTTCATGTGGATGTTGTTGGAACACGTTATTACGTATTGCGAGATGAGAATGCACGGTGCAACAGTCAGCTACATTCGCTATGAAAAGACAAAGATGTTATACCCTCATTCAGTTTATTGTAGTTCTGAAGCCTGCAGTTACTTATGTAGAAAATTCTAATAGCCCGCGGGCCTTCGCCGAGTATTTGTAATTTCAATACGACTGATTACATATTTTATTAGAATTAGTCAGCTTCCAACCCGTGACAAATTCCACAACTTTTCCGCCCTGGGAAGCTTGTTGTAATCGAAGGGGGACAATTCCTCAAACGGTAGCAAGGAGAGTGGTCGTTCCATTGATACATTATGCGCTGTGGCCTTTGACTTATGGGCGTTATTGACGCACTACGTCATAATCTGGAAGGTATTTGTGTCCGTTGTACACACAGCGTTCCCTGTGCCTCATTATCTTCATCAGTAATATTAGCAGAAGATAACGCAGTTATCATCTAGGTTCATCTCTCTTTTTACGACCCCATGTCAGCCATATATCGACGTTTAACTACATGAATGATATGTTTCTTGTTTTGCCACCAGGGAACTATCGTGCCGTGCATTGTACGAGGTGCGATCGGAAAGTTTCAAGACTGTGTCAATAGAGGGCGAACCGGATGTAATACGAGCTTCTGCCGCTAGGGGGTGCGGCCTACATTCATAGTGAATCAGTGTGCCAGCCGGCATCATCGAATTAGCATTTGTTTCTTAGTTGCGGGCGTTTTGGTAGTGCATTACACCGACCCTCCTGCGATTTCGTAATGGCGTGTGCATCAAATTTTGCCAAAGACTCGCCAAAACGGCTACGGAAACCTATGAAATGCTAAAGCAAGCATTTGGGGAGTCCGCAATTGGTCGTGCACAAAATTTTGTGTGGCATTCACGTTTTAAAAATGGCCGAACCTCTGTCGATGATGACGAGCGTTCTGGACGACCATCTTCGAGCACAACGCCCGAAAATGTTACGAAGATTCGGCAGGCCATTCACGAAGATAGACGTCGTACCATCAACGACTTGTGCGACATTGTTGGGATAGGCTATGGGACCTGTCAGCTGATTCTAAAGGAAGAACTCCACATGCGACGCATCCTGTCTGAGGACCAGAAGCAGAATCGACTTCTCGTTTGTCAGGAGCTCAAAGATCTTGCAAGAACCGACCCCAACTTCCTTTCTAAGCTCCGTGTGACTTCTTCCTCTTCCCAAAGATGAAAATTCAGCTAAAGGGAAGGAGATTTGAGACGATAGAAGAGATTCAGGCAGAATCGCAGATGGTGCTTGACAGGCTGAAAAAGAAAGATTTCCAGTGATGCTTCCAGGCTTGGCAGCGGCGCTGGGGTCGTTGTGTTCACTCCCAGGGGAACTACTTCGAGGGTGATGGATGAATTTAATACCTGAGATAAGTGTACGGGTTTTTATAGGCGCAGTCTTGAAACCTTTCGATCGCACCTCGTACGTCGTTTCAGTAACACTTCGCTCGTGTCGTGCATTGCCAGACGCAAGGTATAAATATGACATCGCAGTCGATAATCAAATTTTGCTGTAGAATTGATTAACTTTGTGCTTAATGTCCCTATGTGTTTCCCCTTAATGTGCTAACTAACCAGTCGTTTTAGGTGCTCTGAATATAAGTTGATTACCGAAGTCACGTGAATTGATTTATCCTGATTTCAAGTGGAAAAGTTAACGTTGAGAAATTCTATTAGTAACTGTTATCGCTGAGGTCATTGATATCCCAAATGAGAAGACGTTTGGAAATAACGATATTTGCCTACAAATATAAATATTTTCTTTAGATGCTTTCTCGCTTTGATTGAAAAACCTGTACACCTTTTGAATAAAAAATTCCTTGGATATTATCCATCGTCTAGTAAAATATAAAATATAAAACGTAAAACGACGTTTCGGAGATGGGACTCTATCTCCGTCTTCAGGTACCTACACAGTTGGGCCCACCTGAAGACGGAGATAGAGTCCCATCTCCGAAACGTCGTTTTACGTTTTATATTTTATATTTTACTAGACGATGGATAATATCCAAGGAAATTTTTATTCAAATGACTCTTCACCATCGTCAAGAAGTTTTAGATCTGTACACCGTTGTTCTTAAGTTATTTTGTAGAAAAACGAACATGTTTCTTTTTACGCGAAATAAACTAGCCGCAGATAAAACCATGTTTGATTTACAGTAGTAAAGACATGAATAGGTGATGCAACTCAATTAGATAGTTTGATACACTATTATGTCTATGGCGGTCTTAGGATTGTGGCGCAATGTGGACTTGTAGATGTGTACAGACATTTTGGAGGATCGTACTGTCTCCCACTGTACATAATACTGGTTAAGTAGTCCTTCATGATTAAACTACTCATAAACTGTTTCAGTTGAATAGTTCATACCACTACTGGACTGGTTTTGGGAGTCAACTTTCGTATGGCGGTCACCCTTCCTTTAAACAACACTTTAGAACTATAGATTGTAACTACTATTCGTGCGAGAAGGGCGGTCACGAAAACAGCCTATATGTAGTTAGTGCTAATGGATGTGTTAAAACGTAGCCACATTTAAAACGTCTAACTACATATCTGATATTGTCAGTGGCGTAGCATCAGAAATAAAGTTGCAGATTCTGCATTTTCAAAATGAATGTTTGTTTTTAGCGTTGTGTTTTATGTTTATGTTACGTAATTTCGACCAGTAATTGTCACAGTAATGAATTTTACAAAATATCCGACTATGGAACCTACCACTTACTGTGTTCATGTCTCGTCATCAGAATATAGGATAGATTCGTAATGTAAAGGTAACTAACAAATCCTTCAAAATGTGTCAGAGTCCTGTATTTGAGAACAATAGTATCAAATCAGTATTTCGTTCATAAGGAAGTTAAGAGCAGATTAAATTTCGGGAAAACTTGCTACAATCTTTTATTTGAAAACGTAAAGATAAAAAGAAAAGTAATTTTTTATCTCCTATGAAACTTGGCCCTCTTGCCGTGCGGGAAAGCATAGATTGAGGGTGTATGAAAATAAAGAGCTGAGGAAATGAAGTCTGTTTGGACCTAAGATGAAGGAAGGGGCAGCAAAGTACATAATGAGGAGTTTCGTACCTTTTATTCTGTGTAAAATGTTAATGGGGTGATAGAATCGAGGAGGATGAAATAGCACTTATGGGGTATGAGAAATGTGTACAAATTTTAGTCGGGAAACGTAAAGGGAAGAGACCACTTGGGATACAGTGGCGTATGTGGGGATAATGTCACAGTGGTTCCTAAAGAAATAGGATGTGAAGATGTGGACTGTATTCATGTGGCTTGTTACTGGGTCCAGTGGTGGAGTCTTGGGAACAGATTAATGAACACAGAACTTTCGGGCTTCATAAATTGCGAGGAGGTAATTAAAATAGCTTGCGGATAATTGTCACACGAATGAATGCACGTATTTTTTTTTCTGTTTTGTGCACATTCTTGCAAGGTGTTTCGTGTGTTATTAATTTCGTGAATCGGAGTAGCACGGTCAAATAACCGGCTAAGAGTTGGATGACCGGTGTTCGATTCCCACAGCAGAAGCAAACACCCTCCTATCCAATATATGTAACTGTTGAAATACTCTCCGCATCAAATGGCTAAACGTTGAACAAACCAAATCTTCTGCCAACGTTTCGAGAACCATCTCTGTTCTCATCCTCGGGGTTGCTATGTAACCAGTCCTTTCCTATGTTGCGCGCTAGCTGATAGAAACAGATCGTTCTCGAAAGGTTGGCAGAAGATTTAGTTTTTTCACTCATGGCCACTCATTCACGTAATGCAGCGATCAGGAATTCGTAGGGTTTCAGGTACTTCGGCAGTGTAATCTTCGCCATTACTATTTAAAAGTCTTCATCGGTTTCCGAGCTCTGATTCTGTATAAACAAAGGTTCTGGCAAGTACGTGCTGACATGTTATTACAGCAGGATTGAAACAAGTGCTTTCAGTAAATCAACACTTTAGTGTTAAGATGTAAGTACTGTACACTTTAAATTACATATATAGTTTATTTAGCTTTAGAGTCTATAACTCGTTTTAGAAGGAAAGAAAGAGAAGGCTTACTATTAAAATATAGCAAAACAATATATACTTTTTAATGCAGTTTTTGAGCACAGTTTCAATATTTTCTCGGTGCTACTGTAGTACCATTTATAGTCAAATCCCCGAATTAAATTCCAGACGAACCTCGATAGTTCGGGCGTTTAATACGTAATTTCTGTCCGATAAAGTTATGTGCGGTATTTATCGTTAAATTCTGCATTTATAAGTTCAAACGACACCATTAAGCAACAACCACAACAGCCTATTTCAAGCTGGAAGTGCGTGCAGACCGCCTCGACACCGACTATGCCGCTTAAAGAAACTAATTCAAGTGTTGTGTTTCTTGCGTGCGGTTGCTGTGTGTGTGTACATGGTGCGCAACGTTAATTATACGTCAGCAGAAACGCAAATAAAACATTTAGCACTTTTCGGAACTGTGTCGATATGCAGGTCGAGCAGTCAGTTTCGAATCGAGGATCTCAAGGTGTGCATGTAATGAGGTTACACGTACTCTTCGTGCTACCAGGAGCATTTCTGATATTACTGGAAGTGAATGTGTTGAACGGATACACTGTTGTTGATTATACAGGGATTGTGGCTCTCGTTTTCAAATATTATCACTCTAAATGCATCATTCTTTTGTATTCGCCTACGAATGTCTATATAGGTAAACACGTAGCAACATTTTAAATAGATAAAGACAACTGCATCAGTCATTTGCAAAAACACACGAATCCACGATTTTATAGAAATGACATGTCTTTTCTGTGCGTAAGCAGCCTTGTGATTAAAGTCAAAACATGAGTCCTGGCTTATTTTATTTTAATACCAGGTTTTGGTGTAGGTTTTGACCATAACGAAAAACACAGTGAACTAAATAGGTCATCCCAACAATGAAAAAAGACACGTGACCACAAGAGTCGTACAGTGTTCCTTCAGTATTATGTGGATAACCTTCTTGTAAACAACATGAGTTCAAAAATAAATTTATCTTGTAGCTCTAAGTATAAAAGAGAGTAGTTAACTATAACTATATGAATAAAGTATATACTGCCAATTATTTTTCAGGACAAATAAATCAAAAATAAAATAGTGCGTTTGCTAGCAAGTTTTCTATTTCTTCATATCCCTTCTTTGAAAGCGAGTTTTGTGGACTCATGTGGTTCCAAATGACGGATTCAGGTGTTTGTTATATTAGTGTTAGTAATGTACAGGTCAAAGAATTAATTTGCATGCGGAGAATCCGTATTTCAGGTGTAGAAATTGTAATGCTTTTATCTTCTCTAAACAATGACAATTTGGAACTGCTTACAATTAAAATACTGTTATGTTAAATACTTGCGTATATTTTGGAGAACCGCGTTTTATTAATAATTTTAACAAATGTAGCTATTAGCAGCAGAGAGAAATCATAAGATCAGTGTTTTAAACTACTGGATATACTACGTATTTGACAAACGCGGCGTTTACTCTGGGTAAAACTGCATGACGAGAAATCAGTTTTTCCGACTCAGAGCCATTTTAACAACATGCTTATTATACCGTAATCTCGAAACTGTTGGCCGAATTCTCATTCGGAAGAAATACACACTTTCCGGAATGACTCTCGAGATTGGATTATTTTATTTAGTGTTCTGTCTGACGACAGGTCCATATGAACAGGATCCTTCCATCCTTTTCTCGGACTGGGACCTGTTCATATACGTTCTTGGCAGATGATCCAGAAGTGGTTTGCCATTGCCTTCTTCTGTGTGTGAATGGAGTAATTGTTGGGATGCCACGGAGAAACCGGGGAAGCCCCCGGAGGAAAACTCCGTGTTGCCTAGATCACGGCCTTGCCCAACACAAGTTATAAATTCGGGCACCGCCGGGAATCGAACTCGAGATCCCAAGATTATAGTATGGCCAGCGTTCTAACCGCTAGACCACCGTGGTTTCTTGAGATTGAATTATTATATTCTAAATACTTGGAATAATGAAGAAAAATTGACTTCAGAAACAATCTTTCTCTTGCTATAACAGCTGATTCTACTTAGTAATATTCCACAGCTAGCTACACCGTGACACTATAAATTACTGAAGAAATAACAAGGCACAGGTACCACAGTAGACCTAAAATTAGAGGACAGGGATTGCTGTACTTTTCTGTGCTTAAATTACACTCAAAAGAGGAAATTCTGTACGTTCTAAATGATGTGAAATTTCGTGGAGTAGCGACATACATAAATAAACTTTGTTTATGAAGTTTGACAACCCACTATTTTGCCGTGGGGTTAATGAGAACATGAAGAAACTGTAACAGGTTCCAAACAACCCATCGAAGTCCAAGGTCCTGTGCGACAATCCGCAATACGCTGGGGACTTGTTAAACCCCTGCTAATACCCACGCTGGAAAACCACCCCTTGTCGGCTCTCCGCTATTACTTATTCAATATTTTCGCAGTAATCTTACGTATCTGGAGACCTCCATCTGCAACCCGAATACGCAGATTTTGTCAGATTCATCATGCCAGAAGGGCGTATCAACACACATACTCCCTTATGTTGTAATACCCCCATGGATTAGGTAGAGAGTACTAGTCGAAGAGTTAATTATTATACGTTGATGGGATATTTGCCAAAACACCGTCTCCGAAATGCATCCGAATGTGAAGCAAACACTGAGGAAAGTGTGGGAGGAGAGGATTAAATATACGCAGTGATTATCTACCGGAAATTAATACACCGAGTTCTAGGTAGTCAATGTTCCGGCGTTGAACAAATTTAACATTAGGGAATTTATTGCAGTCTTGTACCTTTTTGTCTGCAGATGGAAGCTTTCAGAGCATGTGGGTGTTACTGCAACTGCAGAAGTTCCTGTCTGGCCTAGAAGGAGGTTTCCAGGTGTTGTCTGTTCGTATACAAAGTTACAACCATGAAATAAGCGAGTTCCAGTGTCGCAATAAGACCCCTCCACTGGGCGTTGTACTCACATCGGATGCTACAACCCAACGAGAACTCATGGTATCTTTATAAACAGAGGTTCAATAGAAACCAATCCTATCCTTGTTTTACTCAGTCATACCAAGACAACGAATTATGGAGACATGTGTCTCATTTCGTAACCACGAACAGGATAGTTAAGCTGGCTACACACATTCATTCTTGTTCGACTTTCAGTTTGTGCACTTTTAAAGTCTGGAGGTAAAACGTAAAAAGTGAGCCCACAAATCATGGCCCTTTCATTTCACGCCTAATGTGCTGTAGACCAGTGATATTCAACCTGGGGTACGCGTACCCCCGGGGATACGCGAAGATATCTTAAGGGGTACGTGAAATTTAAAAAAAAATATTATTTTATGATAAACACTGAATAATCAGTAATTTAATTTATTTAATTTATTTTAGATGTAGATTATATACTATGTATAACTTGAATTATACACCAACAACTTTGGGGGTACAAAGTTGAAGAGAAATTATATCTGGGGGTACGCGAACAAAAAACGTTGAATACCACTGCTGTAGACAACACGACTCCGGCAGTGCACTGGTTGTGAAAGCCAACCAGAAGATAAAGAAAAGAACTACATAAGGTCATCTACAATTGTGGTCCCACAAACGCTTTATTTTACCTTCAGAATGAGTGCGCGTGTGGCCAATTCCTTATTACCTGAATACTATATGCAGATTACATGAAGCTGGCCAAACGTGTGCGTGTTGCTTGCTTATGACGGTTTGCGATTGACAATTTATGTTCAAATATGTTAAGTGCGGTTATTCTGTTTATCAATATTTAAAATATTGAAGCGTTTTCACATCATAACAAAAGCATGTTTGATGTTTCCAGAGACTGTCCCAGAGCCGCACTATGTCTCAACCTGCCTGGCTTTTATTCTTAAATGGCAACACATCCCTAGAATATTTCTTTTATGACATCAACATACCATTCGACTGCAAGTTTCTTGTGGCACAGCCTCAAGAGAACAGAATTTTTTTGACTGAAGTTTACAGGATTGCAGAGGGAATGTCCTTAATGACACACTCATATGGGTCATGGGAATCTAATAATGGCACTATATGGGCTACAACTAAGCTGTATGAACGAAGAAATAATCTTCATGGTGTCGGAATGAAAGGGGTCTCATTGCATGTAAGTAGTTGATCATAACTACAGGTAGCCCTCGATTTACGCCGGGGATGTGTTCCTGGATGAACCGGCGTAAATTGAAACTCTTTTATAATGTAAATCAATGGGAAGTCAATGGCATGCATTCCCAGCACCCAAACATTGACGAGTAATATAATGACATAAGATTTAAAGCTCTGAAATAACGTAAATAAAATAAAGGAAATTTAAAAAAATTATTTTATACACTCACAATCGCCAATTCGTTGGTCCCCGCGATTGACCGCGATTCTTTCATGTGATTGATGTGTACAGTCATCTCTGCTGTTATGCGATAGTTGCATTCATGTAAGACGCCGACCTATAGAAAATCGCGAAGTAAAATAACCCCGGTATCTCTGCAGAGATTAAATTAGTCCTTTGAAAGTTTAAAGCGCCAGGAATGAAACTGCATATGAGCAAACTCACATATGCAAAAGTTTGCGTTTCACAAACAGCTATTACCGATCCATCGATCTCATTGGAGCAAATTCGCCTTAACGAAACATGCGTAATTGCAGAGATGACTGTATTTATATTTAAAATTAGCGATGTAAGAATTACGATTTGGTATAAGAATCAGTACGAGATACATTGTAAAACGTTATAAATAATAGTAAAATATATTTATTTCATTATAATAATTTTATTTTCCGTCCTTACACAAGCTTATAGATTGTTAAAATTACATAAAATTATAACATTTCAACATTTTTGATATTGTTACATTTTAAAATGACGACATGTTTCGATGTTCAATTCCATCATCGTCAGGTCTATCAATCAAAATTAAAATTAAAACTGTTGTATCTGCTGCTCTGCGTATACTGATTTTGTTTCTACCCGTTTAGATTTTATTTGTTTAATCTCCAGGCTTCTTCCATTTAATTTTGGAGCCTGCGCCTGGGTGCCTTATATCTGCAAAATCAATTTTATTTTTCATATCGTGATCCTGGCTACTGACATAGGAAATGGAATAATTTTACTCTAATTTTAAATTTATTTTAAAGAATTTCTCAAATATATCGTAATACAAGCAAAAGAAATGTAATCACAAAATATAAAGTATTATAACATACCGGGTTGTGTGTGAGGTGCTTGTCCGATGTTACGGAATGGCAGACAGCAACTAAGTTGTGAGTATCGTGTATGGCTATATATATTGGGTGAAAGTTGTTTAGGGGGTTGGGTCGATGGACTGTAGAATGTTAAATATCGGATTGTTCGTGTAAATGTTACTGTCGTTTAATGCAAGGTTTTGTTTATGTGTTCTTTGTATATGATATTTTTCTATGGTGTCTCTATGTCGTTTGTTTTGTATTATTTTTATAATGTCCATTGTATGTTCTATTTTGTTGTATGAATGTCCTGTGTTTAATATATGCTTTGCATATGCTGAATGATCTTTATTATGTTTTATTGCTGTAATATGCTCTTTATATCTTTGATTAAAGGTGCGTCCAGTTTGGCCTATATAGGTTAACGGGCAATCATTGCATTTTAACCTATATATGCCTGGTTTTTCGTATTGATTTGTTGTGTCTATTTGTGGTTTTTGTTTCAAGATGTTTTTTATAGTGTTTTTTGTTCTAAATGCTATTTTTATGTTATTTGTTTTAAATGTTTTTGTTATATATTTGGTTTCTTTTCCTATATATGTGAATGTGGCCCATTTGTTTTGTTTATTTTCGTTTCCGTCTTCATTTATGTTGTTTACATTGTTTATTTTATTTTTGGGTTTTAATTCATAATTGTTATATCCGTTTTCTATTAGAATTTGTTTTATTGTGTTACATTCAATTTGTTTGTTTATTGTGGTTATGGGATATGTATTTTTTCGGTTTATTAAGTAGTTAATAGCCATCTGTTTATGTTCATTCGGATGGCATGAAGAGGCATGAATTATGGTGCTTGTATTTGTGGGCTTTCTGTATATTTTGAATTCGAAGTTATTTTCGTTTCGTATTATAGTTAGATCTAAATAATTTAATTTGTTATTTTGTTCTTTTTCTAAAGTGAATTGTATATTTTGATTTATGTTGTTGAATTCATTTAAAACATTTTTTATATCTGTATTTTTTCCATCAAAAATCATGAGTATATCGTCAACATATCTACTATAGTATTTAATTTGATATTTGTTTAATATATTTACTATGTAATCATGCTCGAGATATTGTAAGAATATTTCAGATAATATGCTCGAGGTGGGAGCTCCCATAGGTAATCCTGTTTCTTGTTTCCAATATTCATTGTTGAATTGGAAATAATTTTGGTTAATAATAATGTTAGTTATATTTGTAATTTCATTTATTAGATCTGTATTTATATTCTGTCTATTTAGAATATCTCTTACAATATCTCGTAGCATGCTTGTTGGAATATTTGTATACATATTATTGATGTCAAAAGAACAAATTTGTATATTTTTATTATTATGAAAATTTAATTGTTGGATTTCATTTATTAATTTTATAGAATTTGTTATGTTAAAGGTATTTGGTAAATTACAATATTCTTTTAAAATGTTTTGTATTTTTATTGCTATTTTATATGCAGGGGCTGATGTCCAATTTATTAATGGTCTGATAGAGTATGGGTTCTTATGTAGTTTAATTTGTCCTGTGATGATTGGTGCGGTGGCGCTATGATTATAGTATTGTGTTTTGGGATGGTTAAAAATGTTATTACACTTTTGGGTTATTTTTTGTATTTCCTTTTGATATTTTGGTGTTGGGTTTTGTGTTAGTTGTGTGAGCATATTATCTGAAATATTCTTACAATATCTCGAGCATGATTACATAGTAAATATATTAAACAAATATCAAATTAAATACTATAGTAGATATGTTGACGATATACTCATGATTTTTGATGGAAAAAATACAGATATAAAAAATGTTTTAAATGAATTCAACAACATAAATCAAAATATACAATTCACTTTAGAAAAAGAACAAAATAACAAATTAAATTATTTAGATCTAACTATAATACGAAACGAAAATAACTTCGAATTCAAAATATACAGAAAGCCCACAAATACAAGCACCATAATTCATGCCTCTTCATGCCATCCGAATGAACATAAACAGATGGCTATTAACTACTTAATAAACCGAAAAAATACATATCCCATAACCACAATAAACAAACAAATTGAATGTAACACAATAAAACAAATTCTAATAGAAAACGGATATAACAATTATGAATTAAAACCCAAAAATAAAATAAACAATGTAAACAACATAAATGAAGACGGAAACGAAAATAAACAAAACAAATGGGCCACATTCACATATATAGGAAAAGAAACCAAATATATAACAAAAACATTTAAAACAAATAACATAAAAATAGCATTTAGAACAAAAAACACTATAAAAAACATCTTGAAACAAAAACCACAAATAGACACAACAAATCAATACGAAAAACCAGGCATATATAGGTTAAAATGCAATGATTGCCCGTTAACCTATATAGGCCAAACTGGACGCACCTTTAATCAAAGATATAAAGAGCATATTACAGCAATAAAACATAATAAAGATCATTCAGCATATGCAAAGCATATATTAAACACAGGACATTCATACAACAAAATAGAACATACAATGGACATTATAAAAATAATACAAAACAAACGACATAGAGACACCATAGAAAAATATCATATACAAAGAACACATAAACAAAACCTTGCATTAAACGACAGTAACATTTACACGAACAATCCGATATTTAACATTCTACAGTCCATCGACCCAACCCCCTAAACAACTTTCACCCAATATATATAGCCATACACGATACTCACAACTTAGTTGCTGTCTGCCATTCCGTAACATCGGACAAGCACCTCACACACAACCCGGTATGTTATAATACTTTATATTTTGTGATTACATTTCTTTTGCTTGTATTACGATATATTTGAGAAATTCTTTAAAATAAATTTAAAATTAGAGTAAAATTATTCCATTTCCTATGTCAGTAGCCAGGATCACGATATGAAAAATAAAATTGATTTTGCAGATATAAGGCACCCAGGCGCAGGCTCCAAAATTAAATGGAAGAAGCCTGGAGATTAAACAAATAAAATCTAAACGGGTAGAAACAAAATCAGTATACGCAGAGCAGCAGATACAACAGTTTTAATTTTAATTTTGATTGATAGACCTGACGATGATGGAATTGAACATCGAAACATGTCGTCATTTTAAAATGTAACAATATCAAAAATGTTGAAATGTTATAATTTTATGTAATTTTAACAATCTATAAGCTTGTGTAAGGACGGAAAATAAAATTATTATATTGAGGAACACAAGCAAGATGCAATTAAGATATAATATTTATTTCACTTTTTGACTTGCCGGTTTCAAAATCGGCGTTATTCTGAATCGGCGCAAATTGAACCGGCGCAAATCGAGGGCTATCTGTATTCAGTCTTTTGCAGTGCTTACTCAGTTCTGAGATAAAAAAGAACTTCCCCAAATGAAGAATACGTTTATATTTGGAATAAAATTTTTAACAAAGATTCATCAAGTATTACAAGAACGATTTTCATTATAAGTGAAGGTAGCCTTTTGTATTTGATGACAGATTTTGACTAAATTTGGCATGATTTTAATTCCACTGGACATTACCCCCTTTTGTATGTTAAATTTTCGGACGGGTCGGGGCAGCTCAGTCGGTACAGTGACTTACTATGGACTGGATAACCGGGGTTTGATTGCAACAGGAACAGGATTGAATGAATGCAGTTAAAGGCAACTTAAATTATAAAAGCCTTTGAAATGATTGTACAACAGTTTTTCAAATTATTTACAGATATTTAGGATGCATGTTTTACTTTAATAGATCTTGCTAGATGCTAGTCTTATGCATCATCACTGGCTTTCTTTCTTTTACAGAATCCTCCAGTTACAATATTAAGGAAATCAAAAGATGGAATAGTAACAGTTGATGGATTCTTTGGCAGTGTGTGGTCCATGTTGGAGAGTAGATTGAATTTCTCGTGAGTAGGTGTACTAATGTTGTTTTCTTCCTGTGTGGCTAGATTTTAAATTGAGAGATGAAAGTCAACAAACATCCTTTCAAATAAGAAGAGTTGAAAAATGGCATGCTTCTCCAAGAAGTACATATTTTTTCAAATATATTATATTATATTTTAAAAAAACTGTGATTAGCAGACTAAGCATTAAATACATATATCAAACAATAAAATACGAAATTAACACAGTTGGGTCAATTTTAAGATTATAGTATTCACATGTGTTGCATAAATGAGCAATGTTATAAGAATATCTGTTGGAGGGCTCTCTCAGACCTCAGGAACCCTTTCCCATTCAGTTTTCACACATGCAGTTAACATTTGAAATTTGTACCTGAAGTTGGATGTCTTAAATAACATTAATAGCAGCTTGTTAATTATATATGGAATTTAAAAATATCTTCTTCAAGGTTCATACAGCTATAAAGAGACTTTGCCTGCTTGAGAAATTGTATTAATCATAAAAGAAACTACCATTGTAGATAATCTGTAATTTTCCCCATAAACAGCTTTGAATTGATATTTAAAAAGAGATTCAGTTAACATTAGAACTAAGAATCAAATTTTAGTGTTACGTGCCATTTCAGGACATCATTTAGGAGAGCTACTGCTTATGGTACACTTGTTAATGGGTCGTGGAATGGTATGATTAAAATGCTGAGGACTCAGGAGGTGGATGTAGCGCTTAGTGAGTTCACCATGACCAAAGAACGTTTGGGAGCTGTGGAATTCACATTTCCACTTATATTTACAAGGTGGGTTGTATGACAACTTTTTATAAGATTTGAGGTTTTAACAGCGGTGAGTATAAAGATTTCTGTCTTCTAGGTTGTTGCGCTGTGTAGTCTTGTCGATGTTTACCAACGTTTCAGAGGTCACACTGCCTCCGTCATCAGGGCGATGAGTATAAAGATTTCTGTCTTCTGGGTTGTTGCGCTGTGTAGTCTGGTCGATGTTTACCAACGTTTCAGAGGTCATACTGCCTCCGTCATCAGGGCGATGAGTATGAAGATTTCTGTCTTCTGGGTTGTTGCGCTGTGTAGTCTGGTCGATGTTAACCAACGTTTCAGAGGTCATACTGCCTCCGTCATCAGGGTGATGAGTATGAAGATTTCTGTCTTCTGGGTTGTTGCGCTGTGTAGTCTGGTCGATGTTAACCAACGTTTCAGATGAATACTCATCGCCATGATGACGAAGGCAGTATGATCTCTGAAACGTTGGTTAACATTGACCAGACTACACAGTGCAACAACCCAGAAGACAGAAATCTTCAACATTTTATAACTACTAAATGTAGCCTATATAATTCATATTAACACAGTATGCATGTTTGTAAAAAGATTTGCTTCAGCTTGGTGTTTATCTGTTTTATTAGAATCTACCCTTGTAAAATAAACCCCGACAAGTGGTCCGTTTCACACAATCATCAGAAAGAACTAATAGTCATTAAACATTCAAGTGAATAATTATCTTTGCTACTCTCCAAAGAACATATCTTCTTGCCCACTGATTGTCTTGTGTGCTCTGAAGGACTCATTGGTGTAAGAGGGGATGAAGCATGAGACAGTGAGGTTGAAGGATGCAAGCAATTAGTACTTTATTGGAAATACAAATATAAGTAAAATACAAAAACTGTCTGTCCCTTCAGTTAGCCAAGGCTGGCAATACCCAGGCTTATTCACCGACGCTCAATTATCTGGATAGGTCATAGTCACCATCACAAACCTACTTCATGGAGTTTACTGTTTAACCTGCTGACCACAGCTTGATGCTTGGCCCCTGCACCGCAAAGAAAATACATCAATGTGTTACAAACTAAATACGTAATGGAGCAGCACAAACATTTCACATACAGAGTGAAGTACCCTACCTTTCATGTTTTTCCCACTTCAGAACCTTCTTTTATTTTTATGTCCTTTCTCCTGCTTGTGAGCCGTACAAGTAGCTTGTAACCTAATATTGCCAGTGATCACAGCCACTACTTGAAATTACCATTACTCACAAATAACATCTAATGGATTTGTGCTGATTTGAAATTAAGTGTATTGCTCATGCTAATTACAAGCAACCACCTTATCCCAGCTCATGGTACAGATTGCTTCTTCCTTTTACAGAATAACCCCATTATTCTTGTGAGTTAAAACAAGCAAACAGTGCTATGCATTTACCATTGATTACTTGTAATTTTTTCATATTGGTAGACATTTATGGTTAATAATTTAATTTTGGTTTTGTGTTGGTATTTTAAAATTAATATAAATAAAACAATTGATATTACTTTAACTTCCAGGTACTACGTGTTCATACAGCAGTTGTCACATGATGTCCTCTCTTGGGATGACTTTTTGCAGCCATTCTCTACGGGCTTATGGCTCACAGTCTGTGCCTCGGTGCTTGTTCTCGCCTTTCTGCTGTCAACACTCCATAATTTAGGTCGTCGCTGTGGTAATGCAGAAGCTGATGGTCCCTCAAGATACAGTCTGTATGATTCATTACACTGTGTCTTCGGTATATTTTGCCAACAAGGTAAGAGGGTACATAATTAATTTCAACTATTGATAAAGTGAACAGACTCCGCATATAGCTTGTGAAGAAACCTGTTATTCAGATCTTGAGAATGGTTATTCAAATTTATGTTTATCATGGTTTACTCAGTTTGGACTTGCAACCAGTGTGCGATGGTGTACTGGTGTGCCATAACAACATTTCAGGTGTGCTACAAATTTTTATAAGAAATTGTGTATTCGCACATTTTATTTCATAAAAGACAATAGCTTATCTTTCATAAAAAAACACACACACACAGGTTCATTACTGACAGTTTTATTCAACATGTGTTGTATTTTATTTCCATGTGCCTGCATTCTTATATTGCATTGATTTATATGTAGATATGAGGAAAGCAACTGCAAACTACCTCAAGATTTTCTTTCCCAAGAAAACCCATCACGGATGGGTCACCAAATTTCAACATTGAAAGCCGGACTGATGATGATGATATGTAGATATTTTCATGAGGCAAAATTTTGTGGTGTTCCATCACTTGTCATTGACATTGCATGGTATGTCACAGGTTAAAAAAAGTTACAGAACACTGTCCTAGAGTGAAAGACCAAATTTTAGTCCTATATTAAACAGCACATAAAATTATAGTTGTGTTGTATATTCTAATCTTTAAGGTCTTAAATACGAAATTTGATGATAACAGATTCTGAAGTAAATGGTATTATGCGTTTCTGGAATGTCATCTGTTTTTAATTTGTCCATGAATCCCATTTTTATTTGTTACAGTCATTCCCATATACTTGAACTTTAGATCACTACAGTGTTTTCATCAGTCAACATGCAACCTAAAAAATCATCCTATTCTTGATACTCTTTTAATTATTAATAATCATATGCCCTTGTTACAGGTATTTTTTTACAAGTTACTTGAACTTTGCCACATATTCATATAATTTATTAACTATCTTTATATTATGACTTTTCCTGCATTCTGGCAGCATTGTATACATACACATTTGGTTTTCTTTGTGTATTTAGTTTACAGCTCTAACAGAGCATGTGTTTGATATTTTTCTTGCATCTAATCTTTTGCTAAGAAAAGACGAACATTGAGACACACTTCAATTTGCACAAGAAAGAAAGTAAATGTAGCTTTGCAATGTTACAGACAGCAAGAAGCATTAGGTCCAGTTTAGTTTTTCTTCACAGGACATGACTTCACACCGAATTCAGGTTCATGTCGTCTCGTGTACCTGACAGCATACCTGATAGCTGTAATTTTGTTGTCTGCCTACTCTGCAGCTCTAGTCTCATTCCTCACCAAAAAGAGTGTAGCAATGCCCTTCAAGGATCTCCAGGGACTTCTCAAGGATGGATCCTACAAACTTGGAGTCATGGAAAATTCAGCCGAGTACAGATTGTTTGAAGTAAGAAATTGAACATGGTTTACTTATGAGCGTAATGTGGCTGGACTCCAGCCAAGTTCCCAGGCAATTATTAACCAGATTCTTGTCATAATGGTCCGGGTCTTTTGAGTACTTCTATTTTCCTCGGCTAACCAGTGCTCCATACTTGCCAATTAATTATCAGTGACTGGTACAACAGGCACATTTGAAACCGCTATATGAAGGGACTCATTGTCACACTTTTCCCATAATCATCACCATCATCATTACTTGAGTCTAGAGCTTCCATTAAAAGCAATAAGATATGCACAGTATTTATATCTGAAAATTCTGTTCTGTCAAAACAGTTCTGTTGCCATCAGCAGCCATTCTCCTGTTATGATTGGTTATGTGCTACTCAAGGCCAGATACATGACTTTTTATTACTATTTCAATTTATAATTTCAGTTACAGTTTCTGACTTAAGATGGAAGTAAAAGCATATAAATATGTGAATTATGTTATGACTCGATGAAATTTGAGGTTTTCACAGCAGTGAGCATGAAGATGGTTGTCATCTGCGATGTAGCTGTACATTCACTCATATATCATCTTGGAGTTGGACAATGTCAGCAACTGCAGTTCCACTGAAATAGAGTGGTCCCCCTTTGCAACAATAACAAATCAAGTTGGGATGTTGATAGGTTATAGGCACAGGGTGGCCAATGGGAATGGGAAACTTGAGGGACCATAGAAAGGCTTTCCGAAGGAGGTCATGAAAAGATTAGATTTTCTCTTTTTGTATTCCTCAAAGTTCAACAGCATCAATAATGAATGAATGTGGACACAGAACTGTTAAAACATTGCTGAGTGAACTTAATCCTGAATGCTGATTTCTGTCCTGTGTAGAATTCAGTCAATGTTCACATGCACGAGGTCTTCAAGAAGCTGATCCAGAATGAGCCAAATTTGCCATCCTCAGCTGAGGAAGGAGTCAGGCGGATTTGCTTGGGCAAGTATGCTTTCATGACCACAGTCTATGCAGTCTCCTGGCAACATGCTGCATGCAGAGTCATGGCACTGCCCAGTGAGTCTTTTCCAGCCAGCCTGACATTTGCTCTTATCAAGAACAGTCCCTACAAGGGGATCATTGACTACAAGTAAGTAATTCTCTTGAACTTTTCAGAAGTTGAATTATAGATACATCTTCAGATAAAAAGCTGAAGAGGACAGAAAATTTATCTCTTGGGCCTCTTGGTTAAGCTAGTTAGACCAGGTCTGAGAGTAGATGAGCACTTGACGTCAGTTTATATTCCCACCAAATTATTATAAACCTAATTGTCTCTCTGTAATAATAAAATAAGTTCTATCAATGTACTCCCCTGGAGTGCTTGTCTTATTCTGACTTACAGGAATGTTATGTATATATTTAAGTATGGCTGCCTAGAGTTTTGTGTTAGGTGTGTTATAAACATTTCTTGTGGTGCTGCATTCATTATCTGATTTGTATGTTTGAATTGTAGTACATAAGAATACATGTAATATATGTTACTTTTATTTTGTTTGGTCCTTGTTGCAGTATCATGTACCTATGCAGCAAATCTTTTATTTAAACATGGGAGTAACAGAAAGAAATACTAACAAATTCAACCAAATACATAAATGGTAAAAATTGTAGGTTGGTGTTTGTTCCTTCCCAGAAAACTTGCCTTTATTTTGTTCTAGCCTGCATGATCTGAGGGATAAAGGAGTGTTGAAACGCCTACGTGTTCAGTGGTGGAAACCACAGCTGCCTAAATTGAAAAGTCCCTGGTACACGGTTGACTTTTACAGCATCACACCCATTTTGGTTGTCCTGGCTGCAGGTGTCATAATGGCAGGTATCCTCTTGGTACTAGAGAGAAAATGGCACCATCAACATAAACTTCAACATTGAAATAATTCTACCATAATAGGAAATTGGACTACAGAAGAAGCTGTGGTGTTCTTGATCAGACTTTCTGTTTCAGTCAGTTTGTTATAGTGACCACTTGGACTGCCCCTAATGGAATGCTTGGGCAGGTAAGATTAACTGGGGTTTGGTAAAACAAAAATAAAATAAGGTCTGTAAAGTGTATGCAAAGGTTTCATGCGATTCCAATAGAGACTGAATCAGATACATTTTCTGTGTTGCTTTATGGTATATAAAAAGGTTAATTGGTTTCTTAAAATATTGTCTGCGGTGTCTGTACAGTCACACTGAGATAAGAATGTTTGAGAATTGGTTGCTGAAGGGAATAGTCTCAAACCTGATCAAGTGGTCCCAACAAATAGGTTCTTTCTCTCTTCTTTAACTTGATAATGGAAGCAGAATCCAGCTTTCAAAATATTACAATATGTTGGCAGAGTATTACATCAGGAGGAGTCCTGCTTCTGTCCACATTCATGCACTTAGCACTTTCTGAGAGGCCCATGACATATAGGTACCACCTCATTGTACAATGGACAGTTCCCAGGATACATTGTTTTCTGCCGAAGACAATTAGGTCTCTATATAGTCTGTCAGAAGGCTTTCTAATGAAGAGCTTTGACTGCCTCATGCCTGCTTTAGCAGCTCAGTGTTCAGAGTGCTGTCCTTCAACCACTGCTTAACCTTGAGCCCTCTAACACATGGTGAGCATAATATTAATAAATAATAGCTTGGAATTTTAAAACTTCATTATATACAAATTATATTTATATGTAAAAATCAAGTGTAAAATGTACTTTTTCTACTATATCTTGCTTATTCTGGGAATTTGTGCACTGACTTGTTCCAAATCTAAATTAACTGTAAATGGAATGCATATGATTTATTGCAGCAATCTTATACATTTTGGAGACTCAGAAAGTACATTTAACATAATTCCTGAAACCATCAAATATACAGATGAATTTTGTGTTTCAAATAGACCTCAGTGCAGTGATTTTTTTAAACATATTTGAAATTTTCTTTGAAAATTTCTTTTATGGCTCCTTATAGGTATATCAGGAATTGATGAAAGACTCTTGGGTTACAAGCCGCATCAGGTGGCTGAATGGAGAATAAACCATATCGTCTAACAATGTTTCTAGAACAGTCTCTGCTGTCGTCCTCAGTGCTGCTGTGTAACAAGTCTGATGTTTTGTAGTGTGCTCACCAATGGGAGCAGAGATTGCTCTCGAAACGTTGGCAAAAGATATGGTTTATTCACCATTCAGCCACGTGATGCAGCTTGTAACCCGAGAGTCTTTCATCAACTTCAGTTGCCAGAAAGCTTCACTTTATATTTCAGGAATGTTTTAAACATCTGGAACCTCATTAACCCTTAACCAATTATATGGGCTTTGTGTAGCACATACAGTGATGAGGTCTGAGAGACTTCTCAAGTTTTGATAGTCCAGTTGATCCAATGTACTTTGCATGCAAAATAATTTTAAATCTAGCATTACATGACTTACAACACATATATCTCACAATTTCTCTTCACATTTTAAACATGGTTGTAGGATTTACACGAAAATAAACACAAATTTAGGTACTGGTGTTTTATTTTTTATTTTTCATTAAAGAAAGTGAACAGTGTGTCAAATTTTGACAGTTCATGCACATATTACAGAAAGAAATTATCAGTGTTTGAGTGGAAACTTGGTTTTGTAACTCTGCGTCAGCTCATTCCGTGTTGTGGCCACTTTTAATTGTACATTCATTTTTGACGTAAATACGTCTATATTAAAGGGTCATTCCGCAAAAAAGTTTTACAAAAAAGTGACAGGAAAATGTGTAACATGGTTACCTAGGAAATATCAACAATTTGTAAATATGGACTGACAACAATGGTCAGCTTGTATGCATTGTTATGTTACCTAGGAAACGTCATCTGTTTACTCGGCTTTGTTGTGTTACATTACTGCCGTCAACAATCCGCTTTCGTTATTGCGGAAAGAGCTGAGCTGTGAATCGCTTGTAGAAGAAGTGTGTCGTAGACTAGATAATTTTGTGCTGGTAAAAACGTTTTACGATATCACAGGTACTTATCTTATATAAGAATTATTAAGAAATCTATTGTTGTGTTATTTTGTTGCATCATACTATGTACAAGATGGATGACATTGAAGCTAAAAGACTCCATAACGCAGAATATATGAGACAGTACAGAAAACGTTAAAAAATAGAAGTAGTAAATAATGAACTCCAGAGTGTAATGTCAATGGTGAAAAAGTTTTAATTGTAGCCCTGTATATTTGTAACCATACACCTATTGATGATTGTAAGAGATTATTTTGAGTCATTTGAGAAATTATACAAAGATGTTTTCAGTTATGGCCACAGAAAATCCTAATACAATGCCGATAATATTGACAGGAGATTTTAACATTGTTTTAAAGAAGGAGGAAAATCAAAGGTTTGCCACATTTATGGAAGAAACGTTTGGCTTAATGTTGATGTCAAATCCTCAATGTAGTACTACTAGATTTGGAATAATTTTTTGGGAAAATTCATCAAACATCAAAAAAATATTCACTTTACAAAAGAAAATTTTTAGATTAATGGCTGGTGTCAAACCTAGGAATTCATGTAGAAGTCTGTTTAAGAGATTAGAAATCTTAGCTCTTCCATGTGAATACATATTCTCATTAATGAACTTTATTGTAAATAACCAAGAACATTTTCAAACTAATTCTGCTATACACCGTGTCAACACAAGGAATAAAAATCAGCTTCATAGACCAATTGCCAACCTCTCATGCTTTTAGAAGCGTGCATATTATGCAGGGATCAACATTTTCAATAGTCTACCATCAAATTTCACAAGTCTTGTAAATAAAAAGGCACAATTTAAACTAGCATTGAAAAGATACTTAATTACACACTCCTTTTACTCTGTCGATGAATTTCTAATGTTTACAAGTAAGTCATAATTAATCTATTGTATATAATGGGTGGGTTTATTTGTAACTTATCTCTACTTTATGTGAACACTTTGTATTTGTGACATTTATATAATAGTATGACTTGTATTTGCATAACATGTATTGTATTATTATGACTTATTCTACATCCTATTGTCATCTGACTAACTTATGGATCCATGGAATGTAATAAAGATGTATGTATGTATGTATTAAAATCTTGTATAGATATGGTGTTAGCACGATATGTTGATACTCAAAAATGTACAAATTTTATAACATATTTCAGCTACCACAGACCCATCTTAAGCGTAACTAATTCAAGGTAGGCAGTACTGTCTTACTCAAACTTTAATCAATTGTAAAGCGTGTAGAAAGAAAATATTTAGAATAAAGCCACTATATAAACTCCTTACCGTATAGACGTATTTACGTCAAATTCTCCGGAACCGTGGTTCCACTGTAACTTTTTACTCCCAACATCATTCATTTGCAGAAAACCAAGCACATATTTTTCAAAATTGGGATCATGAGGTGTAACCTATTTCGAAGTTCCCGCGAACTTACACAAGTTACACAGAGCGTCAGAGTTAAAAAGAAGTGTAATCGTTGACATGCTGTCTCCTAGAACTCCACAGTACTAAATTTCCCGTTGCAAACAGAGTGGACCAACTGAGGAAGGGAGGAAAGTACAAGTAGACGTATAAACAAAAGAAAAACGGTACAGCAGAGCCCTCCGAAAGAAAAAGAAGGTATTGTTTCTGCTGCGGTCTCGACCGCAGGTCAGTGGATAAGGGCATTTCGAAGGAGTGTAGATTATGTCAGCACTTGCAATACCATGGTTCCTATGTTTGACTAAGAATGACGTTTTTGAACCGAGGTCAGGTATCCAAACAATTTGAAAAGCAGACTTGGGAACTATTCGATAATCGATCTTGCGTATCAACTCAACCTACAAAATTCAGTGTTCTACTTGCCAGTAGGATCCAGAAATTTCGTTGAAGTTGAACGTGGGCCAATAGAATTTAGCCAACTCGAAAAACGTTACCCAATCAGAACTCGAATCGTGCAAGTCCGCTTGTTAACTGGACCAATAACGTTCAGACACGACGTAATTCTGTGTAGATATTTCGACGGGTCTGATCGTATAATCTGCGAGTTGTAAGTTAGACTGGTACGAGAGAGCACGTAGTGATTTGGGTGTGAGTTAAGTGTAAGAAGTGTGACGTTACATCGGGAACTAATACAAAATATTTTTGGTAAGTTATTTTGCATTTAATACTGAATTCTGAACAGTATTGACCACATGCAAGCCGGCAAAGTCGACCATCGTTTAATGTTATTTTCTCTACCTCGTATGGTTGCAGTTCTTCAACAATTCACGTGAAACCGTCGTCATGCGATTAGGAATTTTATTGGGAGTGATTTGCCTGCTCGGGTCAGGTATTTGTGCAAAGGATGAAAAGAATAAGGATGTTGGAACTGTAATAGGAATTGACTTGGGAACGACATACTCTTGGTAAGTACCTATATACCCGTATTTTAGTTATGGTTTCCGAGCAGGGTCCGAATATTCTATACCGCTTATTCAAAATTTCATTACTGGGCATAATGTGAGCCACTTCCATCCACCTACGACCCAGTTTTCGTATTCAGTAATACTTTTTTCTTTGTGGATGGGGGGGGGGGTTCTACAACATTGAACGTTAATACAATTTATGGATCCTGGGGACAAGCAAAACACAGGGTTTTGTGGGTTATGTTGGTGCACAATATTGATTATCCAATAATTCTTCAGGCCACTTTTCAAATTTTATGGATACCTGAACTCAGAGAAGTGTCAATTTCAGTCATGGTACATGGGTTTTGTTGAAAATTACCTCATTTCTAGCAGAATTGTATCTACTGTTTGGATCCCAGCTCTAAAATGACATGAGTGTGGAAACTTATGTAAGTGGTGGCAAAGAGAAGGAAATTTTGTACTATTCAGAATAAAATTCTTTCCAAGTTCCCCCTCTCCTTTAGTATTTATCAGATATGGGAATGTAATTCACTGAGGACATACTGGATTCTCACCATGGAGGCATTGGTTCACTGATTAACATTCTTTTGTGTCCTCACTTCTGAGATAGCCATAATTTAATTTCTTTGTAACACAAATGAAACTGACAGGATAGTCATTCTGATATTGGAGGTAGTAAGTACATTTCAGTGGTGGCATGAGAACCTGAAATATCACACTTTTTTTCTGTTTACAGTGTTGGTGTCTATAAGAATGGTCGTGTGGAAATTATTGCAAATGATCAGGGAAATAGAATTACTCCTTCATATGTGGCATTCACACCTGAAGGTGAGAGGTTGATTGGAGATGCTGCCAAAAACCAACTTACAGCAAATCCAGAAAACACTGTGTTTGATGCCAAACGTCTTATTGGCAGAGACTGGTCAGATGTCACAGTTCAGCATGACATTAAATTCTTCCCTTTTAAGGTATTCTAAGACAACTGCAAATGTGTCATAGTATGGTACTGAATAATTGCTGTTTATCTACATAAATAGTTTTAACAGGACATCAAATATGTGGTTATCCTTTTGCTTATGATGAATGAAAAATTGTGGAAATATATGAAAAAAACTGCTTTTAACTAGTGAATTACATGTTCATTGCTCATTGTTTGCAGGTGAAAGAAAAGAACAGCAAACCTCACATTGAAGTTTCCACATCTCAAGGAGAAAAAATGTTTGCCCCAGAAGAAATCTCTGCCATGGTTCTTGGTAAAATGAAAGAAACAGCAGAAGCCTATTTGGGAAAGAAGGTAGTATCTAAATAGTTATTGGAAGAAATATGGCTTGCAATATTTGCCCCTCATATGTGTGTATTCTGAAATTTAAGGACTTTTAAAATGATTTAACTGTTTTGAAATCAAACAGCATATTTCTCGATCAAGATTTTGGGGGGAGACAGTGGCGTTGCTTGTAGTTGCTGATTTAATCTGCCTGTAAACAAGATTGTTAATATTTTCATGCTCATCATAACTGCTGTTGTTTCCAGAAAAAGTATATTTCCAGTTGTATGTATTACGAAATATTGTCTTTCCTTGCTTTTAGATACTGTAAGCATATTCAGTGGTTTGATGATGTAAAACATATTGAACATTGTGTCAGACATTGTTTTTATGTTCTTTCCGGGTTCTCATATAGAATTATACAAAATCTGTTGTTTATAAAATTTCTAATTCTGTTGGCATTTATTTTTCTTCCATGGATTGCAAAGTTTATGTTTCTGTAGGTGCGTGGTGCTTTATAAATTTGAATCCTCTTCTCTTGAGGCTAGTGGTTCAAAAATTGAATTTGCTGTTTTATGTTTAAAGTTGTGATTGTTGAACATTTTCAGGTAACTCATGCTGTGGTGACAGTACCTGCTTATTTCAATGATGCTCAGCGACAAGCAACTAAGGATGCTGGTACAATCTCTGGACTTGTAGTTATGAGAATCATTAATGAACCAACGGCTGCAGCCATTGCTTATGGTTTGGACAAGAGGGAAGGCGAAAAGAATGTTCTGGTGTTTGATTTGGGTGGTGGCACATTTGATGTCTCTCTTCTTACCATAGATAATGGAGTATTTGAGGTTAGTTTTCTAAAGGTTGTCACATTTTTCAGAATGGGACTAAAGTTTGCTAAAACAGACCCAAGGTTTCCCATTGTTGGGACACATTGTTGCACAGTGGGATCACAGTGTAAGAATGATGCAACTTAGAACAATGGCCTTGGATGACATTAGTGTAATAACCACCACTGTAATGTGGCATGAGCACTTGTGAACGTCAGTGTACTATAAAGAATACGCCTTTCCAGACGTGTTTTCTTTGGTGTTAGGATATGTTTTACTGATGTCTGTGGTTTTATTAATTAAAATTATGTTGTAAATGAGTTACAGCTCTTAAACTGAAATATGTTGATCACAGGTAATCAGTTTCAATATTAATTATGTAAAACTGTTCATAGTTAATGACCTGAATGCACATTGTTGTGTGTGTAAAAGACTAATAATCTTTTGTGCTGAAGTATAATAATAATTTTGTATAGATGAGTTAATGTATTAGAACATTCTTTTTTGGAAAGCTGATGAATAGTGCAGATATAGTTTAGTACTTGACTAGTAAAATTACACTCTTGCAGCTAAATATTTTGTTGTAACTTGAGTTTGGCTATCCGCTGTTAAGTCAATTTTTGATTTCTAATCAAGTAAATATGTGTAATGTATGACATTGAATAGGAGCTGTATTGAATGCTGTAAAGCAAAGTTGGGATGCATACTTTATTTATACTACTGATTTGTTTCAGGTGGTGTCTACAAATGGAGATACACATCTTGGTGGTGAGGACTTTGATCAGCGTGTGATGGATCACTTCATAAAGTTGTACAAGAAAAAGAAGGGCAAAGACATTCGTAAGGACAACCGTGCTGTTCAGAAGTTGCGTCGTGAAGTAGAGAAAGCAAAGAGAGCGCTCTCTGCCAGCCATCAGGTCCGAATTGAAATCGAAAGCTTCTTTGAGGGAGATGACTTCTCAGAAACTTTGACCAGGGCCAAATTTGAGGAATTGAACATGGTAAGTAGAAGATATTCAATTTGTGATTAAATACCCAGGCATGAATGACCAGAAGGTTGCTTAAGTGGCATTCTTTTGAATAGTTATTAGACACTTCACTGAGCCCATGAGGTTTTTATGACTGATTATGTTGATAGTGGTGCTCTGGGTTATAACACCATGTAATGTCGAAGGTGGTTCCTCTTTAACACTCGTAATCATCTACAAGACTGCGTGGTTTTTCAGCCTAGAAGACCATGATTCTTATGTAAGGGGTGTTCAGAAATTTGTCCATTCAAATAATATAATGGACTGTAATGGAATTAATTTACCATCAGTGGGAGCTGCTGCCAACTGGTGTCTGCAGAATCTGAACGTCATACTAAACTTTCATTGTACATTACGTTTCATAATGTTGTGAAGAAGTTTAAATTATTGTTTTTGAATTTATGCAGGACTTGTTCCGTTCAACGATGAAGCCAGTCCAGAAAGTGTTGGATGATGCTGACATGAATAAGAAAGATGTTGATGAAATTGTACTCGTTGGTGGCAGCACACGTATCCCTAAAGTGCAGCAACTTGTCAAGGAATTCTTTGGTGGAAAGGAACCATCCAGAGGAATAAACCCTGATGAAGCTGTTGCTTATGGAGCAGCTGTTCAGGCTGGTGTACTGTCTGGGGAGCAGGATACCGATGCCATCGTCTTGTTGGATGTCAATCCTTTGACTATGGGTATTGAGACTGTTGGTGGTGTCATGACAAAGTTGATTCCACGAAACACTGTTATTCCAACAAAGAAATCCCAGATCTTTTCAACAGCTTCTGATAATCAACACACTGTTACAATTCAGGTAGGCCTGTGCATTTTATATTCTGGTTAGGCGCTAATTTTAACTCTTAGGACTGGTAATTGCAATTGTCATGAGGGCAAATAAAATCAAGGAGTAATAGGTGGATGGACATACAGCATGTATGGAGGAGACATGTTATATAAACTAAAGGGATGGGATCATTTAGAAGACTGGGGTGTAAATGTTAGATAACATTAAAATTCATCTTAATCCATTCAGTTAATTGGTTTCTTAGGAAAGTGATTAATTTGTTAAAAAAATTTACCTTTACAGGTTTATGAAGGTGAGCGACCCATGACAAAGGATAATCATTTGCTTGGAAAGTTTGACTTGACAGGAATTCCTCCTGCACCCCGAGGTGTGCCTCAGATTGAAGTTACCTTTGAAATCGATGCCAATGGTATCCTACAGGTAGGTCATGTAATGAAGACTTTATACTTTAGGTAAATTTCAATAAATATTGATCAGATCTATAATTGTTTTAGGCACGCTTTCATTTACGCCAGTTTTTTATGATTTGATGTTTCCACAGGGACTGGTTTCATCCATTTTGGCTTTTTATATATATATATATCTTGCAGCTTAAACTTGCAGTTATGAAAATCCAGGACCAGTTCAACAATTTGTAGCACTTCAGAAGTGTGTGCTTCTCATTGTAAGCAGTACATACAAGATGATGATTAACCCCTTCAAATCAAAATGTAGAAGCCTCATACTAAGTGATGGTCTAAATTGGTCATTGTAGGTTTAAAAAAAACCCAAATATAGTTAGGAACTGCTGATATTAAGTTCAATGAAAATTCATTTTGAGTGATTCCCCATGGAGATGGACAGGAGCAGCATGCTTTCTTAAAATTTACCTCATCTGTTAGAAAATTAAAACATTAATTTTCTTGGATGGTTTCCTTCATATATCAAGGAATGTTTGTGTAGCATCAGGTGATAATATACAGCCTCAGTTAGGTGCATTGGGTAAAGCTAATCTCAATCTCCATGCCTATCTTCATCCAGTAGACCCAACAGATTAGTTTGTATACTTTCACTTTGCAACAGAAGTAGTCAGCTTCTGAAATGTTGTTTTCCAACTAATAGACAAAAGTAAATGTTTTATGACATGCTTTTGTTGAAAATCTGCCGACTTACCTGTTGACAGTTGCTGAATGAAAATACTACACTGCAGAATAAAATGCCTATGAAGTTGTATAAAAAAATTTCACCTGATGTTTAAATAAAATTATTTTGTACTGTAATTTGTCACAAGTGAATTGTATCTCTGGTGTTTATTTGAAGGTAAGAAGTAGGAATCTGATTTTACAGGTTTCTGCTGAGGATAAAGGTACAGGTAACAGGGAGAAAATTGTTATCACCAATGACCAGAATCGTCTTACTCCCGATGATATTGAACGGATGATCAAGGATGCCGAGAAGTTTGCTGATGATGATAAGAAGCTAAAAGAGCGTGTTGAAGCCCGTAATGAACTTGAGTCATATGCTTATTCCCTTAAGAACCAGTTGGCAGACAAGGAGAAACTTGGTGCAAAGGTTAGTTTCTTCTATCTTTAGGTTTTGAAGTTTGATATTGAAGGGAAACTAAAGGACTGTATATCCTTAAGGATGTTTTTATTTTCAGGTAAAGCCTTCACAGAAAATAAAAGAGAGATCTCACTGCAATTATTACAGCTTTGTCTTACATAGTATGAACTTGGTTTTCATTCTTGGAATACTTTCTCTCCCCCCCCCCCAAAAAAAAAAAAAATTGTGTGTGTACAGATAGCTTTGATTATTATTACAAAATTTAAAGGGCTCTAAATTAGGAAAGAAGTGATGTTGCTTGGTTTGGTATAATTTATTACAAGCTGTACGGCAGGATGTGAGCAGTGGGAAATTGAAAATTTAGAAATGAATGCCACTTTAAAGCACTACTGAGGTAAAGTATGTTGTAATGGCATCTTATATTAATTGCAAACATTGAACATCAATATGCATATGAACTTCATCTTCTGATCTTGAAATACTTGTTTGATGGGAAAAAATTCATGCATTTTGGGATTGTAAGATTTGAGGTTTTCACAGTGGTGAGTATGAAGATTTCTGGGTTGTTGCGCTGTGTAGTCTGGTTGATGTTAACCAACGTTTCTGAGGTCATACTGCTTCTGTCATCAGGGTGATTCATCGCTTGATGACGGAGGCAGTATGACCTCTGAAATGTTGGTAATAATCTACCAGAAGACAGAAATCTTCATCTTGGGAATTTTTTACAGGAAACGTGTGCTTTGTAATGTTGTGTATTGTTTATTAGAATAAAATTGTTTCACAGGTGAGTGATTCTGACAAGACAAAGATGGAAGAGGCCATTGATGAAAAGATAAAGTGGCTGGAAGAGAACCAGGATGTGGACACAGAAGATTACAAAACACAGAAGAAAGAACTAGAGGACGTTGTTCAACCAATTATTGCCAAACTGTACCAGGGTGCAGGAGGGGCACCTCCACCAAGTAGTGCAGATGATGATGAGCTAAAGGATGAACTTTGAGAGTTATAAAACTAAACTGAACAGAAAAACAAATAGTGATGTACAGTGAACCTTTTTAAGAGGCTGTGCAAAGTGGACATGTCTCAACCCTTTGCTGGGTATAGAGGAGAACCCTGCCTATGGATAGGGCTTTAATATTCCACTGAAAATTAATAGTGATACAAAAGGAACTTGGCAGCGCCTGTTGGTATAAAATAAGTCTGACCAAATTAGATAAGTCATTTGGAAACAGTGAAGTTTGTATGGTCTTTATTTCGAGGTAAAATTTAACTGGTACTGCTTGCATTTAAAGAAATCTTTTCTTAAAAGTATTTTTACATTACTTGCATATCTGTAGTAGGTTTTGAACAGCTGTTGCTGCTAGGTCAACTGTCAGATTTGAAATTGTGTAACTAGCATGTTTGTGCTGTGTGAACTTTGTATTGAGTTAGTTTGCATGTCTCGTCCTTTCAAACCATTGTTACTGAATAGTTTCTTCATGAGTTCACAAATATTTTGAGAATGTAAGGGATTCCCCTACAGTTACACTGTACACATGTAGAATCTCGTTACACTGAAGTGACACTTATTTACCAGCAATTTTCAAACAGTATACTTACTCCAGTCTGCAAGTGTAGCCCCCCTTATTTCTTTGCAGACTCATTTTTTGGAATGATGTGTACAGAAAAACACTGCCATACAATACAAAATGTCCAATTAATTTTTGTAATTATGCCTGAAGTCTTCAGTGCTGTGTTCGTTTAACCAAGCATGAACACTGTTGTATTTTATTGCTGTCCGCATCCCTTACAGTATGCTCATGTGTAGACTGCGAAATTCATATACATACCACAGCAAAAACATACTATAGGAGATAATGAAAACAGTACTGCCCAGCATGGATAATGAAGTAAAGAATACGTGTTGGTTGGGGAGAGAAACAATTTCTTATTGACCTGCCAAAATAATAAATACCTACAGTATAAATTATGCATATGTGTGATTTGCTGGAGGTGATAAAATTTTATGGTGACTTTGATATTCTACCAGTAGCAATTTGTAGGAAGATTTTTGGATCAAGTACAGATCAGATTTCAAAATACACTGTCCTCTTCAAGAGTGATGTATTTGTTAAGGTCTTGCTGAGAGGTTATAGGAAACTGGCAGCAAACTGTGAATTTTCAATTACTATTCATAAAGGGCAGGAAGAATGTTTCACTATTATATTGTACTTAAAAGAATTTTCCTGAAGTAATTTTGTGTATTGTTTACTACCTTCAGGACTTTTATAGTACATTATAATCTAACAAAAGATTGACATTAATGGAATGTGTTAGTAATTTACTAACACCATGGTAGTAAACCTGAAATGTCAGTTTTTGAAGTTGAATTGGGTTTTGGAAGTAAACTTTGCAGGGTTATTGTATCCAAGGGTGACTTGTGTCCATGATATTTGCTGACTGAATGTAAAATGCATATAATATCCACAGATGGTTTAAAATTGTATTATAGTGTATTTTGTGTTATACGTCCAGGCTGTTTCTGAATTTCTTTTGGTTGTTTGCTGTTTATTTATTCTCTTTCTGTGACCTGTTGCATTAACATGTTATATTGGGTAGTCTTATGTACTTTTGCCTGATAAAACCATGTTTGCCACAAGAATGACTGAGTAGGTGTACAAAATATGTGTGGATATGTTATTGAATTAAATGTTCATTTTCCAGAATTGTGATGTTTTTATTTATCCTAAAGATTATTTTTTTTAGTTTTAACTTAGTGAACTGCTGTTGAATGTTTGCATACAGAACAAGAACAGTGTTTTCAGAACTCTAATGCTCAAACCAGCAATCTTAATATTCCGAGACACTCATTTATTTCGTCATCTATGGTCAGCTTCACTGGCATGACCCCTTTCATTACACAGTAGGGCCCAGCTTTTCGGCGATCCGCTAATACGGCGCTTTTCAATTGCGTGCATATGCCCCACGCGCTCAACAGCTGAGTCTGAGAAGTGCGTCCGGCGCCATTTTATCGTCGCTGATTCTGTTTACAGCTACTACTGATATTCATTTTACTTTCATATCGTTTTTTTAGGCCTGGCGCTACTGTGCACTTAGGGCCACCGCACACGTAATACTTAACCGGAGGTTGACTGTTCTGTCGTCCGCTGAAGCATACGACCCATGAACGACACGACAGTTCAGTCCATGAGCATGCGCACACGTACGACTAAACAGTCGTTCTTTTGCTCTCTTTTGTTGCACATTCTTCTCTCTATGCTCGTCGAGTATAGTAGTTAGGAATGTTGCAAGAAGAGAATATCGAACAATTAATTGAAGAGGTCGAAAGACGCCCTACTCTTTATGACAAAAAATTAAGATATTATGCAAAGATCAATATTAAAAGAGAACTTTGACGAGAGATTTGTTCAGTTGTGGTACCAGGTTGGAGCGAATTGTCACCCGAAAATAAAGATAGAAATTCATCAAAACTTTGTGTAATCATGCGAAAATATGAAAAGAATTTTGCAGGATAATTCCGTAATATTTCATACATAGTATGGAATTTTCCTTTCAACAGTCTCTCACTGTATAATGGATGCACCCAGTAATTCCTTTTCCTCCTTTTCTTGAGGCGAATCACAAGTGCACAGTTTCAACAAAATCCATGTTTGACAATGGTCTACTGTCTGCAAATGCTCTTACGAAATGAAAGGCAGAACGACTGAAAGGTCGTTCGTCTGCGCGCTTTCATATAATTCGAAGGGCCAACGACAGTTGGAAGACAGAAAAATCCGGGGTTGTCGGTAGCGGTAACCGACTGCCAGTCGTGTCGTAACAGTGTGCGCATCTCTATATGTTCTTAAGGGCTTTGTGCGAACGACGAAACAGTCGTCTGACTGTTTGTCTTACGTGTGCGATAACCCTTACTATATGATAGTGTAAACATCTTATTAGGATTTGATATGCATTTGCAATTGAAAAAAGGCAAAGATCCGCTTTTCGACGGGGGTCTGGTCCCTAACCTGCCGTATATGCGGTGCCCTACTGTATATAAAACGGATTGTCACATTTTTATTGTTGTAGACTAAGCATGTAACTAGTGTAGAAGAAATTTAGCCCTGATATGAAATGTTTTCTTGGAAAGAAAGTATTTTCGCTTTTGTAAATTTGTCATAAAATTTAAACTGTTCTGCATAATTAACTAGATGGCTTACAGAACCCAAAGGTTCATCACTTTATACACCAATACCCTCCACCAGACCCTGTCCTGGGTCAGTGATGGGAGTCATGAGTGGTGGTGGAAGTGGGTAAAAAAGGCATTGTGCAAATCCAGCCTACTTATGCCTTTGTGTTTCTGATAACATGATTCACAGATGGAAAAACAATAGGTTTGGCGATCCTTCGCCAACGAATTGCACAGAATTTCGTATCTGAATATAGGTGGCCATGGGACCAAACGTCTGTGCCAACGAATCGAGTATCTGTATATAGGTGGCCATGGGATTATACTCGTCTATGCTACCGAGCACAGATAATTCCTACTTTTTGAGCTTCTGTTTCCGGTTGAGGATTCGCTTGGGAGCTCATTGTGAGTAGGTTGAAGGTTGGAGGGTATAATGTTTTAGAGTATCTAGCGATCGCGTTTGGAACATTAAGACCAAGTAGTGTATATTGAAGAATATGGCAGCGTAAATTAACGCTTATTGTATCTGTTGTATTTTTATTATGTTGTGAAGTTCTGTGTTTGTAATAATCACGTTTCTCTGCCAACAAGCTGTGCGAAGGCATAGTCACAGTTCAATGCATTCTACAGAATCCAGGGAGTTATCATCAGAAGAGCGTACAAAATTACAGTTACAGGATAGAAGGCTGGTCTCAGGTCACCAAGCAGAAAAATTAGAGTTGCATGCAAAGAGGTACTGGGATCTCTTCTACAAAAGAAATGAAAGGAGATTTTTTAAGGATCGACACTGGACAGCGAGGGAGTTTAAAGAACTGTGCAATGACTCTGAAAATTCGTATATGCCAAAGGTGATGTTGGAAGTTGGTTGTGGTGTTGGAAATCTCATATTTCCTCTTATTGAAGAAGTAAAAATGTTCGTGTATGCTTGTGATTTGTCTCCAAGAGCAATCGAATTTGTGAAATCACATCCATCCTACAATGAAAATACAATTAAAGCCTTCCAGTGTGACATTACAACTGATGATATATCGAAAGAGATAGAGCTTGAATCCATAGATATAGTTACATTGATATTCGTTCTATCTGCTATTCACCCAAACAAATTTCATCAGACATTACTGAAAGTGTTTACTGTTTTGAAACCTGGTGGTATAGTTCTTTTTCGTGACTATGGGCTGTACGATATGGCTCAACTACGGTTTAAGGCTGGCCACAAAATATCAGACAATTTCTATATGAGGCAGGATGGTACAAGGTTAATATATTTTACATATTTTAAACATTTATTATCAAAGTGTTTTGCATTTTGTAGGTTCCACATTTTCAGGTCATGGAAGCCTAAAGCAACTGAGTTTTGCATGTTGTGCATGTTATCTCAAGTATTCTTTATACAATGTGACAATGATTTTAAAATATCTTGTCACTAAGAAGATACATGTTGAAATCAGTCACTGGTAATTCAGAAAGCTTGATGAAATCTTACAATCTTCCTATACGTGTGTGAAACACTAAAGACTGTATAGACTTTTTTCAGAAATGTTTGCATTCTACACAACAGTAATGGGAGTTCGATGTTTGTAACACAGTGTTAATGGGTATGAGCAAGTATGCTGCTGGCTGTTTTTTCTGGAATTTAACATGATTTTATTTTTAGAAATTTCTTTGTTCTTGCAGATCGCAACATCCTAGTTGGTATTATGATTTTTACCTTCAAACATGCTATTGCCTTTCTAGAGTTCTCTCATCTTCTCATGTACACTCTTAATATTGACATTTGGGATAAGGTTTTTGTGCTAAATTGTACAGGTTAAATTATAAATTTTCGTATCTTCATGAAAGACTGAATGTATTGCCTCAGATTTCTGTTAAGATTAGATTCTTGTTTCTATTTGTAATTCAATATTTACTGCGTGCTTGACTTTTAAACTGTGATGTACCTGGGGAAATACATGTTGCAACACATGAGTAAGTTCGTTATAAACATTTGCTGCACTATACTTGTGTAACCCTTGTGTTGTTGTAATCTTGTATTACATAAAGATGTTTTCTGTACTCTTAACACCATTCAGAGTATGTTTTCTGCCAGTTTTGTGATGATAGCACATTTTAGTGGTGTTTCTCTATTAATTGCATTTATTAGTGACAGTATCATGAATGCAGAATTAGTGAGCAGAAAGGGAGATGGTTTGGTTACTGCTGTTATAGGGCATTTCTTTGACTGCTGGAAACAGAAAATTACAAGGCCTGTGTATGCATTAGCATCATACACATTGAAGTAAAAACTGAAATTGATAATACATTTTTCAAGAAAGAATGATTAGTTTATGGTTCTGTGTTTGTTTCAGGAGTTATTATTTCTCCAGTGAACTTTTGGGAAATTTGTTTGTAGAAGCAGGATTTGAAATTATCAGCAATACATACATTCATCGTAGAACTATCAATAAAAAGGAAGATTTGAATGTTCCAAGAATCTTTGTACAAGGAAAATTTCAGAAACCTTCATGAATATGAGAGTGAAATTCAACAAAACTCTACAAATTGAAAGGTAAACCCCAGTATGTCACAAACAAATAATTTAGTGTGAGATGTTCAGTAAAAGAGTAATCATATGCAATTACAATGTTTTACAACAAATGTAGACCTTGACCAATTGACATTTGCAGTTTGAGACACAGTTGCATTTGTTGTCTGCAGGCATGCTTGTGCACGTTACAGGCATTGTCCACCGTAAATGGCTATTTTTGTATTTTGGTTTTGTTTTATTGGGGGTTATCTGCTGGATGCCCAATGGAGTTTCCAATTAGAGGACATGTGGAGAAATTGTAGAAGTTTTAATAGAGTGGTTCTACACAGGTGTTGGAAGAGGGCCCAGATGAATATCAAGATAGGATATACTATCATATTAGTACTGAATATGATAAGTACTACACGTAGGTCATAATAAGCCATTTTTATGTTGCACTTTCACTGCATCACCTTATAATCAGCACTTCACAAGTTGTATACAAAATGTACAGCTGGTACATTTGATGCATTATTTGAGAGAAGCCATATTTATTGTTGGTGGTGATTAATTTGTGTTGTTTTAAATGAAAATATGTAAGTAGTTCTTTTGCTTTAACTTGAGTTTTGTCATATTTAGAATGGTACTGTCACTATGCACATGATGATGATAATGATATACACTGAATCCATGATACAGTATTAGCTCTATCTGACAGTGTGCATTTTTCCATGAAGTGATTACATTTTATTGTGTAAAATTTATAGAAAGAAACTGGTCAGTATTTTAGGAATGTCATCACTAATGTTTTTATTTTGTAAGGATGCTTGTGCATAACAGAGTCTAAAATGGTGTCTTGTGCTGACCAAAATTTTATTTTATAGGTTGTTTTTTTTGCCACTACCTCACCTGTTTTGATTTTAGTTGTGTACTAGTGACATTTAGACCAGTCTGTAATAAGCTTTAACAGAGATGATTCTATGGGTACTAATTTTTTGTGGTGACATGGTTTTCATCCTAGGTAGAGATGATGATGTTCACTATCAACTTTGTTTTATTAGTGAACATGAAAGTGGTCACACATTTTGTGAATTGAACTCTGCAAAAGAATGTATTATTCAGATATCATGGATCTTCTCTTATTTGGCAAACATCTAACATTTTGGCAGTGAAGTGTAAGTATGGTATCAAGTAATATTTCTTAAAATATATCAAACAGTTAAAAATGTGGTTTCCATGGGTAGCTTGCTTAACTTTGGTTACAATGTCATAGAAAAATTTGAATTTTGCATCTCACAGCTGTGAAATTCCTCAGAAATTCTATTGAAATTACTAGGTAGAATATAGAATTTCTGTTAAAGTGGATGTAATGATGACATTATAGTTCAAATGACTGCTGTGATATCTAACTACGTCTTTTGCTCCTATCTGATGGCATCCCTGTCAGATGTGTGTTAAATGCAAACAGTTTGTAAGAATTCTGTTCCTTGACTTTAATAAATATTTTCCAGGATCTGAGAGAAGTCCTATGGTACAAGCTGTGAACAACAAAGTAAGTGTTCCTCCTGCACTGCATTTTCAAATTTGTTAATGAAAGTGTAATGAACTTATTAGGTAGATTGTGTGTTAAAGTGGATGTAGTGATGACATTATAGTTCAAATGATTACTGTGATATCTAACCATATCTTTCGCCCCTATCTGATGGCATCCTTATCAGATGTGTGTTAAATGCAAACAGTTTGTAAGAATTCTGTACCTTGACTTTAATATATATTTTCCAGGATCTTAGAGAAGTCCTATGGTACAAGCTATGAACAGCAACAAAGTAAGTGTTCCTCCTGCACTGCATTTTCACATTTGTTAATGAAAGTGTAATGAACTTATTAGGTAGATTGTGTGTTAAAGTGGATGTAGTGATGACATTATAGTTCAAATGATTACTGTGATATCTAACCATATCTTTCGCCCCTATCTGATGGCATCCTTATCAGATGTGTGTTAAATGCAAACAGTTTGTAAGAATTCCATGCCTTGACTTTAATATATATTTTCCAGGATCTGAGAGAAGTCCTATGGTACAAGCTGTGAACAGCAACAAAGTAAGTGTTCCTCCTACACTGCATTTTCAGAGTTGTTAATGAAAGTATAATGAAATTATTAGGTAGAGTGTGTGTTAAAGTGGATGTAGTGATGACATTATAGTTCAAATGATTACTGTGATATCTAACCATATCTTTCGCCCCTATCTGATGGCATCCTTATCAGATGTGTGTTAAATGCAAACAGTTTGTAAGAATTCTGTACCTTGACTTTAATATATATTTTCCAGGATCTGAGAGAAGTCCTATGGTACAAGCTATGAACAGCAACAAAGTAAGTGTTCCTGCTACACTGCATTTTTAGAGTTGTTAATGAAAGTGTAATGAAATTACTAGATAGATTGTGTTAAAGTGGATGTAGTGATGACATTATAGTTCAAATGATTACTGTGATATCTAACCATATCTTTCGCCCCTATCTGATGGCATCCTTATCAGATGTGTGTTAAATGCAAACAGTTTGTAAGAATTCTGTACCTTGACTTTAATATATATTTTCCAGGATCTTAGAGAAGTCCTATGGTACAAGCTATGAACAGCAACAAAGTAAGTGTTCCTCCTGCACTGCATTTTCACATTTGTTAATGAAAGTGTAATGAACTTATTAGGTAGATTGTGTGTTAAAGTGGATGTAGTGATGACATTATAGTTCAAATGATTATTGTGATATCTAACCATATCTTTCGCCCCTATCTGATGGCATCCTTATCAGATGTGTGTTAAATGCAAACAGTTTGTAAGAATTCCATGCCTTGACTTTAATATATATTTTCCAGGATCTGAGAGAAGTCCTATGGTTCAAGCTGTGAACAACAAAGTAAGTGTTCCTCCTGCACTGCATTTTCAAATTTGTTAATGAAAGTGTAATGAACTTATTAGGTAGATTGTGTGTTAAAGTGGATGTAGTGATGACATTATAGTTCAAATGATTACTGTGATATCTAACCATATCTTTCGCCCCTATCTGATGGCATCCTTATCAGATGTGTGTTAAATGCAAACAGTTTGTAAGAATTCCATGCCTTGACTTTAATATATATTTTCCAGGATCTGAGAGAAATGTATTGTACACGCTGTGAACAACAATGAAGTAGATGTTTCTCCTGCACTGCATTTTCAGATTTGTCAATGAAAGTGTAATATATCTTTTTGCATTAGTCTAGTAAAAGCAAAGTATTACACACATTAATGGAAAGGTATGCTATAGGAAAGTGCTTTATGGTCATAATAAATTACTTCGAATTACCTTTAAGGGATGTCTTCTGTTGAAATCTTAATAGTATGTAACAGTTTCACCTTTCAGCAATTTTTAGACTCGGAAAGAAAACGTAAGGTCCACTTTTTGGCTACTGTTCAAGCTATAAAGCACATAAAATTTAGTGTAGTCTGGTTCCTACTATGTATCCATTGATAGTTTAGGAAGTTATAATTATATTAATCATAAATCTGTCACCACTTACAAAGTTTAATGAGGTGTAATTCTGTTATGGAGCTGGATTGTACTTTGTTTTATTTGTAGATTTTGAAAATGCACGCTACCACTACACCGCGTGATGGAACTAGTTGATTTAAAGAGACTATGATGTGACGTTAAAGGATAGCATGTGTTACTCTTTATTTATATAAGTGTTTGCAGTATTCTGTGTTGCTGTAAATATCAGTTTTGGAACTTGGGATCAGATTTTTAAAACCTTTTTTTATTATATGAAGGAAAACAACAAAACTTTTCACTGATAATTTTCTGATGTATCTGTAATAATGCCACTCTTTTATGTCTTCTTAATTGTTTAATGAACTTTCTATATATAATTTATGTTTTTTGTGATTATAATGTTTGTACAATGTTCTTTGCCTACAAATGAGTTTTATATACATATAATTTCCTTTGTCATTTATCTTTTATCTACACCCATTCTAGTTGTTTATGAATAGTATAAAATACAAACGTTATTCATGACAGAATAATTATTAAAATAAAACATACATGATGGCACATGTTAGTATTAGTAATAATATCTCATATGTGGATGTGTGCCTGCAGTTTTTGTGAAACCAGTGTTTGATAACTGCCAACTGTACTCATCTTATTTGTAATTTAAATATTAATGGTTGTACAGTATTATTCTGTAATGAAGAATAAAAATCTTTGGACTTCTGCTGAATATAAATATATCTTCAACCTTTGTCATAAATGCAATTTGTCTGGTGGTTGACTTTGCCATGTATTGTGTTACTATACCTTGAAACTTATATCCCCTTGTTGGTCTGGCTAGCACCCTTTTAGTAGCAGATTTGGAATTCCCAGTCCCATACAGGAGTTTGAATTTGAGAAAATTGAAATTGCTCTTAATGGGAAAAGGAAAATACACAGATAAGATCATGTTGCAATTTGCCCAGATTTTTTGAAATGAACTATTGATATTCTGTTCTGTATGCCTCAGTACTAAAGGTTAGTGGAAGTACCTTCCAGTATCTTCATCCTTTGTGAAGATTTGATTATCAGAATTTAAGAATGTTAAACATTACATACTTCTGAAAAGGTGGTAGGAACTGAAATGGAAGATTTTTAATGAGCTACATGGCACTGCAACCCAGAGGGTAGCCATCCTTGTTGAATGCTCACAGTATTTTGTATTGCTTCCAGATTCTGGATGTTTGAATCAAAGTGGAGCCTGTTGAGTTCTATGTGGTTTTGTTATGTGTAAGGTGATGCTTGGAATTCAAGAGTGTCAAGCAAGGAAACATTGTAGTTCCAGTCTGTTCATTCCTCATGTTTTTGTTGCAGGCTATTTGTATTTTGAGTCCTTTAGATCAGGAGAATTTATAATGCAAACCTGAGCTTCCCTGAAATTATGAGAAGTTGATGCCCCTGTTTGGCACCATGTAGTTGACATCTGATTATATTGTTAACATGACTTTATTTCTGTTTAATTATAATTGCAGTCAGTCATTTTAGTGATGTTTGGTATCACTACATCCAGCCTACATTCGTTACAAGTTTTCAGTGCTGCAATTTTGTATTGTGTTATACAAATTCTTAGTCTGCAGATTATTGCCATTTAATAATATTAATTTTATGACTTTTATGGTTTATTCTGCTATAAAATGTTTTAAAGGAACAATGTTGCTGGGGAACCTTCATGAAAGTGAAGTGGGAATTTCGAAACACAGCATACACTTTACCCTGAAGGCGGAGTAAGTTCCTCTCCAAGATCAGGTTTCCAAAATTAATAAGAATAATGTTGTGTTGGTAATATATAGGTTGTGGAAGTGGTGAGTAATATTGAAAGAACGAGATTAGGTAATTTACCGACTGTTTCACGACTCGCTTCGTGTTTATTCATAAATCGTTCATAGGTGGCAGCTCAGTACAGTACGCACGGTACAATGTCCAAATCTGTTGGTCTGTCGATTATCAATGTGAATCTGTCATTACGCTGTAAGGATGTGTAAATGTAGACTACAAGAGGAGGTTATGGAAGAGTAATGAAAAAGGCAGAGTGCTATTTCAGACTTAAGAATGGAAGTTGGGAAAGTAGTAAATCATGAGAATGACAAGTTTGGATCCCTTGTATTATCGACATGGTTGGGAAACTTTTCTGTAAACGTACAAGAGAATCAGGTAGATTTATTTGCGCTACAAAGTAAAGAATCGAGTTGTTATTAAATATTTCGTGAATACGAGAGTTAATATATGTTTATATTTTATTGTCATTTGTCTTGTGAATCATTATTTGAATTACTGACGTAAATAGAGGAGATTGATTGCCCGTGGTACTTGATCAGTTATATGTGATATGTATATATATATACTAACATGTTTATTTACAGGGCATATACTTGATTATAGTTTGTTTGTTCTTGACTGTCATCGTTGGTTGTGCAATGATGCTTGCTCGAAAGTGGAAGAACAAAGGTTAGTCTTATACAGGATGATTCGATTTTTGACTTATACATTTCAAATTCCAGCATGTGAAAAGGACACGAATTAGAAAGCTAAGGATTTGGGGATCCATGTTTATATGAACTAATATTATTGTTTATGGATGTAGAACTTATTCAAATTTGTGCATCTGATGTAGGATTTGAGATTTTCACGGCGGTGAATCTGAAGATTGCTGTCTTGTGTGTTGTTGCGCCGTATAGTGTGGTAGACATGACCCCTGAAACGTTGGTGGACATCTACCAGGCTACACGACGCAACAACCCAGAAGACAGCAATCTTTGTGCAACTAATTCTGAATCACCCTGTGTGCGCGCGCGCGCGCGTGTATATATATATATATATTTAGTGTGGACCTTCTCATAAGTTCACTGTAAAAAAACTTTTTCTGGAGTGAAATTTGGAAGTACATTGAGTTTTTTAGAGCATTGTAGTGAAACCCATTTCCTTTTAGCAAGTTATTATGTATAGGTTATTTTAATAGTGGGTTTTAGATATTGACACTGAATCACTAAATGAACAATGTATCCCCACATGAGATGAAAAGATTACACCAGTTTTAAAGCAGCCATGATTTTTTATTAATTGAATTGGTATGGTAACACATGTCCATTGCATGTTAGGGAATTTAGAATTTCTCAGAAAGTCTGCAGTAGGAATTATGTTCATTTTTTCTCTCAAGTACCATTCTGCCAGTTTGACCTTACTGTTTCAGCCCTCAGTGTTTTTTGGGCATCTTTTCTTCGTGGTTTTGTCTTTTTGAGCCTGGGGGTTGGGTGCATGGTTTGGTTCTGCCTCATGGACAGATGCTTTGTAACATAGTGTGAAAATAAAAAAAACTAATAATATCAATAATAATGATCTCTGTATTTTCTTTAGTCTGCAGGAATGTAGTACATATGCCCACATAATTAAAACTTTTTCAAAATAAGTTTACAATATTGTAGCACATAAGTAATGTATTTGCTTGTAAGTTGGGATGTGTGCCCATGTTTTATACTTTTGATATTTATTTTTGTAGAATTCTTGCCAGAAGTAAAAGAATTTGTCGGTGTTGGATCAACAAGACCTCGTTTTAGAAAAAGGGACAAAGTGCTGTTTTATGGTCGCAAGATGCTGCGGAAGGTATGTATACTTGTTTCTGAAAGACATGTATAATTATGGGCAAACTATTTGATGTTTGTCTCAAACTTTAGGAATGTAACAATTGGCACACTAACTTAATTGTCTTGAGAACTTATGTTTTAGGTGAAATCAATATCAGTCCAAGTTCATGGAGGTCAAGGCAAGAAACGTAAAATAATGATGAGATTTGCTAGAAGATTGCTGCAAATTAAAAAGGATTCAACTCCTGTACAACTTACGGTGAGATATTCGTGTTGGCAAGTGACCTTATGTATTACAAACACTGAAAGTGTTTTGTGGAGTCATACAAATACTAAAAGCATTTAAGTGTTATTTACCAGGTGTCATCAACATTTAAATTCAGCCAAAGTGAAAGAAATTTTGAGCATTAAGTAGTCCACAAGTATGTATTTTGTGCATTTGTCAGTGCTTTCAGTCTGTAAGGTATGTTTAGTGCTACTATGTCTCTGTCATCATGAATAAAGCTCGCCCAAAAATAGTTCTCAAGATTGGTAGTATGCTAGCAATTCACGCTGTGCAGCATTCCTTCATGTATCAGCTGGCCACTTTCTTGCAGTACACACTAAAACACATATTTTTTAAATTAATGTAACATCTAACCTGCTGGTATATTTTGTTTAGGTTTTTTGTTCAAGTTATTGAGTTTCTTTTGTCCAAGATTCCCAACATATAATCTTAGAGCCATCAGCCAGTGACTTTTACTAAGAACTGTGCAAACTACAAACTTTCAAATCTGGCACAATGCACAGAGCAATTTCCTGTATTTCAACTTGCTAGTTTGTCAGCCACAGAGACATTAAACTGCTCTTCTGCCATGAATATGCTAAAGGAAGAAACATGTATAAAGAAACACTGTGTCTGGCAGAAGTATCTAGTTTCTTATGTACCTTCATGTGGCAAGTGTGATATCAGTGGGTTTATGATATTTTTAGTCTGTCGCCTGCCAAAGCTTTTGAGATTGAGGTATTAGTGTAACAAACAAAGTCAGTTAGTTGTTTCAATACTAAATTTGAGTTGCCTACTTATACATTTTTTAAGCAGTTAACATTTGTGCTTGATTATATTTCAGGTGTTGGAACCCCCAGCAGAATACTTAGAGGAAGATATCACAAGTAAAGATGATCAGAGGGTTCCTCCTGATGCCCTTTACATGCTTCAGAGCATCAGGTATCATTCTGATTACTTTGTAATTTTCTCAATGGCATGTTAGTGTTCACTTGTCAGAGGGGAGAGAATTTATGTTCTGTTAATTGAGGATAATGGACTCTGTAGAATGGTTGTGGGGAGTTAAAGAACTGTACCTTAAATGAGATTTTGGGTTTTTATGATGGCAAGTATGAAGATGGCCGTCTTTTGGGATTGGGATTATTACACCGTGTGGTTTGGTAGAAATTTATTGATGTTTCACAGATGCTTACTGCCTCCATCACCAGGACAATAAATACTGATTATCCTGATGATGATGGCAGTAAGAACTTGTGTAATGTTATTAAACATCTACCAGACTAAACAGTACAACATCCCAGAAGATGGTCATCTTCATATTGCTTAAATGTTAGAGCTATTTTTATTCTTCTGGTGAGAATCATTTTGTTGTTGGTATTTGGTTATTTTGTAATTCTGAAACACTTCTAGGATTATTTAGCATCTTGCAGAGTATGGAAGTGTAATTGGGTGAAATGTAAAGTGAAGTGGTCATGGCCTAATTTAACACCTCACATATGGGAAAGATAAGAATTAATTATTTTTGTTCTGTACATTTGTGACAAGGCCTGTAGTTTGATGTTTTATTTTTCAGTATTGTCCAGACGTGTGTGCTGATCTAGCTCACTTGTTGACTCAAGGTTTTTAGCAGCTTTAGTCATGATATGTATGTCTCCAAGTAACAAACATGAATCCTTCCTGACTCCATTTACCTATCCAAAATAACTGTACAAAATAAAATTACTTCTGATTTAGTTGTGTTTTGTTTTGTTTTGTTTACATGTATTAGTTAGGTTGATGTTTAACGTGGCCTGACATAAGAGTATTGAGAGTATAAATATGCTTTATGTTATATGCAGATTTGTTTTGTGATGAAATAAGTTTTACAGAGAGTTCACTGTGTTGTATCCACATGTTCAGGTAAATGATTTCATCCTTGACCTGTAATTTTTAAGTTTGAAGAGAACATTTTTGTATCAGGGATTCTTTTAAGACGTTTACTGTGATCCATGTAGTGTGATATATTATTGGTGTGGATGAAAATGGTATCACTGTGTTTTGAAGGATTGAGGAGATTTTATGGCATAGTACTACTAGACACTTTGTTGTTTAAGCTGTTACATACTAGTGTGTCTGATTCAGAAATAACTGTCATGCTAAAGAAATGCCACAATTCTGCAAAATTCATGCATGGGCTCCAAAGAGATGAGTAATAATGCCATCTCTAAATTTGCTGAAAGGGCTTGATATTTTGAGGATTGAATGAATAAATGGCTATTAAGAATAACTGTGATAGGTGCCATATCTGTAATGAAGTGAAAATGGCAATTCTGTATTTCTTATACCAATGTGGCAATGATCTTGGAAGGGGAATGGGCTCAGCTCATGGTGGATTTTACACATTGATATGTGTGGTGGTTACACAATAAATTTATTTCTCAGTGTCTGTGTTTTTAGTGAATCAGTTGTGCAGGCCTTCTTATCTCCTTGAATCTACATGCATTTATCAAGTTATATTCTTTGAAGGTTTTGATAAGACAATTAATATATTAATTCTTTTGAAGTTTTATTTTCAGAGTGTTTGGACATTTTGAGAAACCAGTGTTCCTGAAACTCTGCAAACATACAGAAATAATTAATCTACCTGCGGGATCCTATCTTTTTAAAATCGGTTAGTTAGAAAAAAGTTATTATTTGTTTATTTATGATATAATGAAATATTAGTTATTAATGTAGTTCTGTTGAGTCATAAAATGCAGTCTTTAAATTAGGTGCATTTTCATTATATATAAAAATATGTAAATAAATGTTGTGTTTATTCTTTACTCTTTGGGCAATTGCTGGCTGTTCTTGTTCAGCTGCAGTATGGAGTACACCTTTATGTTTTTGATGTATTATAGTTGTATCAGAATGAAAGTGTGGTATATTCTAATACCTTTTTATTTTTAGGTGATCCTGATGAAAATGTGTATGTGATTCAGAATGGTAAAGTGAACGTGTTTATTACTGGATCAGATGGTACTGCAATTTCTTTGAAATGTGTGAAAACAGGTGAATCAGTCACATCACTTCTTAGCTTCACAGATGTGCTCACAGTAAGTGAAAGTGACAAGAATAAAGTATTTCTTAAGATGTGTAAGAACACACCTTCCAGTATGTTTGAACAGAACATTCCATAATTATATATTTACTTCATTTGCATAATGTGTGTTAGCATGTTCTGTGTTATTTTGTTCACTGCTTTGCTAAAAGAATGTAATTTTAACTCATTATGAGCATCAGGTTATTGTATACATATGTGAGTAAAAATCACTCCATAAATTACCAACATACCAATCAAGTGCTCACTATTATATTTACACAACATGCTTTTTCAATCCTATAACCTCTTAAAATTGTGGAACTTTGCTGCTATTTTCAAAGTCACGTTAAGTAATGAAATGTCCAATAGCATCCCAAGTCTGTGACACTATTACTGACAACTTCAAATTGTTTACACTACATGGTGGTATCAAGCATACCAACAAAAATGTGATTTTCTAGTCCAGGGAATAGAATTGGATGTCATAGTAAAAGGAGAAAATTATTATTTTATGTGGAATATAGTAATATGTTGCAGAATATTGTAGTGCATGGACATTCTATGAAAGTTGAATTTAACAGCATAAGGATTAATAAACTGCTGTGTTAAGTGGTACTGTACTAAGTGAAACATGTTTTCCCATTATTATAAACCAGAATGCTTTCAGAGGAAAAAAAATAGGTTTTAAAACTTAATGCTCTACTTGGTTTTAAACTGCCCCTATGGAACACATCTAGGTGTAGTTCTTATAATCATTTATTTTGTAATAATTTAATATTTTATGAATTTTTCAAATTTTATCTTTTTATCTTAGTATTTGTGTGCCATGTAATGATGTTTGTATAACAACCTAAACTTGTGGCTTTTCTGAGCCATGCAGTACTGTTAATTAATAATTATTGTTGTGTAAGTGGCCATACATACTTTATTATTATTGCACAACAGGATGATTTATTTTAAGGTAATAGAAATAATGCTGGGTCATGTGCATGCTTCCAGTCTTCTCCACCATTGTTCCCACTTCTTGTAGTCTCTATCTTTGTATTGTATTGTGCATGTTGCATACTGTACTAAGAGCTTTAGCCATTTTTATAATTTTTGTCCTTCATGATGACTTCAAACACTTATCACCATAATAAACAGATACTTCCATCAGTATTTAGCTTCCTTCACTATTGTTTGTATGAATATGTTATCTCAGGTTACTCTGTTTCTAATTATATACTTCAAATTAATTGGAAATTGTTACTTAAAAAGTGACTTTCAAGGAACTGTCTCCTATAAAAAATGAGAAGTTATTGTATAATGTTTCCTTTGTCTTCCTTCAGTAATTAAGTGAAAACTGAATTTATTATTGTAGGGGCATACCAATCCATACAAAACTGTGTCTGCTCGAGCTGTGGAGGACTCAACAGTGGTTCGACTTCCCATGGCAGCATTCCAAGATGTTTTTCAAGAATACCCGGATATTTTTATCAGAGTGGTTCAAGTCATTATGGTCCGATTGCAAAGGGTGACATTTACAGCACTTCATCAGTATCTGGGACTCTCTACAGAGCTTATGAATCCTGTGAGTATGCACACAGATTATTCACTATTCTTTAATTGCTTAACTTGTTTCTCTTCTTTGATGATGCTACATTTTTCTCATCCAGTACATGTAATTTTCTTCACTTTATATTTTGCTTTTCTTTCTGTTTGCTGTCTTTGTTCAGCCATGAGACATCCTTAAAAGAGGTTTGGCTAAAATTTCCCCTATGCTTTATAGTCCACTGGTGGCCCAAGAGTTGCATGTATAGTATCTGCAAGTGCTGATTAGTGATGTCGTAAGTAACAAGTGTTTTTGTGGGAGCATTTAGTTATCCATGTAGGCCACTGTCCAGCCACTCCTGCTCATGTCCTAAAATTAAAAGATGGGAACATATGAGCTGTTTCTTCCGAAGAATATGACTGCACTGATCCAGCTCATCAGAACATGCAGATCAAGGAATTGTTTTAGCCTGTGGGGGATACGTGTTGCTTTTGTTGTAAACTCAATTAAAAGTTACAGAATGTCTTAAAACATTAATGATGGAAGGTGTCATGTACATTGTCAGCTGATCATTTCATTTGACAGCTGGTGGAAAAAATGTGTTGGAAGTGGTGACTTAACTGAAGATGATATGAAGTTTTTTCATAAAAAGGAATGAAAGTTTCACTTAATGTACTCGGAAATAGTTTAGGATGGATTGTTGTGGTCGCCTGGACTGAGGCTCATGTTGAAGCTGTGATTGTGGAGGACCACAGTCAGTGAGGAGGCATGAAGTGTAATAAAATGTACACTAATTTTTATGAGTAATACACAAATAAAATTAAAGTGTGATGTGCATCTTAAATTGTTTATGTATTCTAGGCAATATGTGCTCCTATACTGTAACTATAAAAAAAGGAAACAGAGACTCCAAAATTAGAAAAAATATGTTAATTTCACTTATAATGCAAGTAGTCTATAACATGGGTGTTGAAGCTGTCCACTTAACTACTGTAGTATATTGAGGTTCTACTCTTGTTATATAATGCCATTAAATTTCCTGTGTCTAGGTTGATCAGATATGTAAAATTTATGTGCACGTTTTCAGGGCACTCAGCGAAATAAAAAGCAGAGTCCATTTGCTGGGTCTCCTGTGAGATCCAGACCAAGAGATATCATACCAAAAGAAGACAGCAACATTCCCATAGGTAGAAATATAACATTTTTATTAAAAGCAAAATGTCAACTATTTGTGCTTTTGGTATACATAATAGTGTCCTTTAAGTTTAATTGTGGTATCCAGTTAATATGTCGGGTAAGTATTTGGTGACAGTATATAAGAAAGGCCAGTTGGTCTAGTACTATCCATTCTTTGGTCACTGTGCGATATGAGATTTCATTATGAAATGGATTGTGAAAGTGTTTTATAAATAATGTAACCACAGCCATTTAGATGTAATTTTTAAAGTTAACTAATATAATCAATTCTGTCTAACATCTGCCAAATGCTATCCATTTTTGAGATCAGGAGGTATTTAAAATTACAGATGAAAAATTTAGTGGACATTGTCATTCAAGAAAAGAGATCATTTGTAATCTCTGATGGGTGCTTTGATACATAATGTGCAAAAAATTGTTCAGCTTTCCAGTATTTCTCAACATAGTTATCTTTTTATGATTTTAGTTTTTCTCTCTTCATGAATGTTGATGCAGTGGAATACAAAAAAGGAAAATAAAAGTGAAATTGCCCCCCCCCCCCCCCCCCCCCCCCTGATGTATAGATCTGAATCTTGGTAGTATCTTGATAAGGATGAAAGAGTACAGAATACTGCCATGAAAGCCTATATTTTAGTATTATTAATGCAACTTTATTATTATATATAAATAAAAGCACAGATGAAGAACAGTACATAGATGTATTTAATAGTAATAATTTAGAGAACATAAAATAACTATCAGTATTGGTGTGTATATTGCAGCTGCATGCGAAGACTTGGTGTCTGGAGCTTCGCCTTCAGACCATGTTGATTTTGTGCCTTCAGTGTCCAATATGCATCATTCTTTCCATTCATTATATCGTGGTAGAGCAAAATCTCTCTTGGATATGAAATTCGTACAACCACAGTCCCATCCACAACCAGACATGCTTCCAGAATTTGATCATCAACAGCAAACCCCACCTCAGGTTTGTTATTCTTTGCAGTATTGAGTTCTCTTTGAAGAAAATTACATGGTTTGGCCTGTCATAACTTGTACTATTTAGTAATATTATTAGAGTTATCACATAAAGGAAAATGAGATGAGTGGAACACAAATCCCACATCTTGTACCTGAGAAATGCATATGAAATATTAAAAACACTCCAGGGAAATTGCCACTAATGGGACGTAGGTTAGATAGGAGAGTAATATTTAAATGATCTTAGAAAAACAGGATGTGAGGGTATGTATTCAACTGGCTTTAAACAAGTTCCAGTGTCAGGTTTATGTGGTAACAGTAATGTGCCTTTACATTCCATGAAACAGGAAACTGGTTTGCCAGCTGAGTGACTATTGACTTTTTAAGAAAGACTGCTTCATGGAGTTTTTCTTCAGTGCCCATTTTTATGTATGTAACCATAGATGTTACCTTACAGTCATGGATTTATTTTATGTGTCAGATTTGGTGTTCTGTACTTTTATACATTGTCATCAGACTTATGTTAAATTTATTTTTGTGCAGTGCTGTTATGTTTGAATCAGCAGTCTTCTTCATTTTCTTCCTCCTCTTGTGCTTAGCATGTTATTTTTTGGTAGAAAGCTGGTGGAAAGTAGGTGACTTCATTATTAACAACTTTCTTAGGAGTATTAACAGTTTGCCTTTACTCTAGCCATGTCTTTTGCAACCTTTGCAAGTTTTTAAACTAACTGCCTCAGTAGAGAACAGAATGATTGAATTAGTTATGGAAAAGAAGGAATCTGGATCCTTGGGTAAGGGGGTTTATAAATTGAGAGTTTCCTCATCAAGAACAGATCCAGTAATTGAAAATATGCCTTTTCCAGGTGAAATACCTACAAAACTTAAACATATATGTCAAACTGTAATTGAGAAACTGGACGTTAGGTAAATGGAAAAAGTTGTTGAGCCAGATGGCAAATTTTAAAGTTATTGCATCTCTGCCTTGCACAGTACAATTTGTGGAAATTGTAATGAGTACTGGTTACAGTAATAGTGTGAATCCAGATGGTGAAGGTACTTTTAATCGATCTGCAACATATCACTGAAAGTTAAACCATAAATTGGGAAGGGTCTAATTTTAATTTAGATATGCATCAAAATATAAAGGGACAAGGATTCCTATGAATTTGCTTTACACCTGAAGAATATTTAAGTAGCAGTACTCATGTAATAAGGAAGGAAAGACTAGAAGAACAACATAAAAGAGTTAGGGGGTGAGAATATATAGGATACATACAAACAAAACTAGAAAGGTTCTCAGGATGTGTCAAGAAAAGCCATAGAACTGTTACAGAAACCTCAGCTCTCAGTAATAACTGCTGTTTAAGTTCTTGTAATTTTCAGACATGAATTGGTAATATCAGACTATGTTTTTGTGTTGCACTAGGCTCCTGATGTACAGCCTAATACAAAGCGAAGAATTTCTACCATGCCAGAACCAGTAGATGAAGAAACCTTAATACGGATTGCCACAGAAACATTTGTGAAAGAACTTGGACTTGAAGATGACACTGTACTTGGAGGAAAGGTGGAAATCCGTGAGGTACCCACTGGAACATACCTTATGAAAGAAGAATCCCACAAAGTAAGGTTGAAGTGTTACTTTCATTCAACATGAGGAAATTAATTTGTTGTGTCCATGACTGTGTTATGTTTAACATGTGGTTCAGAATGTCATAAAAAATCATAATTGTTTAAATATCTGGTAACAACAAAAACAAAATTAAAATTAAGATGAATTCAGAAATGCCTACTATACAATTGAGAAATTGTTCTCCTGTCTATATGAATATGTGGGGAATACTAGAGCTTTTCAGAGAATGGTTATTTTCACAGGGATTGTGGCCCCCAAAATCCCTTGACCTCACTTTACAAAATTTATCTTTATGTGGCCATTCTCAAATACTTTCGGTGAACTTTCATTTAATCTGTTATAATCATTTGAATGCTGAAATAAAAAAAGTTTAACATTGATTGGAATGATATAAATTGGGCATTAAATGAGAGAAAACAGTTACCATTGTATATAATGTTTAAGCATTGTGAAAGGGAAGGACACTTACCAGACTGGCATTTTGTATTTAATGTTGTTTTTTTTGCAGGGGGGCCTTTGCTTTGATAACTTCTCTTTCTTACTGTTATTATTAAACCTGTAATTTTAATTGAGTGCTGTAAAATATTATTTAAATAAAACGTGTTTTTGAATATGCATTTGCAGGATGTAGCTTTAATTTACGTGTTGTCTGGGACACTCGTTGTCTCTCAGAAGATAGCAGATACTGGCCAAGAAGTAACAATGTTTGTTGCCCATCCTGGGGAAATTGTGGGTGGTTTAGCTGTCCTCACTGGAGAACCAAGTTTCTTTTCTATTAGAGCAAAACATGCATCAAGAATAGCTATGATTTCCAAGACTACATTCTATAGGTATGTTCAGTAAATGTATGCCTATACAGCTGATGTGTTTGTGTGTGCAGCATGAAAATATAAGTTTATTTCCATTTTAATATTATGATCCCATCTGCACTTTGGGTGTCTCTTTAAATTTTCCAATCAGAATTTTGTACACATTTAGCATGTCACCAGTGCATGGTGCATGTCCTACCTATCATCCTGGATTTGTTTACACTAATAAAATTTGTGAAATTATTATATAGGCTAAGTGGGAAAGTCTGAGACATCTACAACTGAATGTACTTTTCAGTTTATTCTGTGATGTTCATCAGTGTCTTGTAGTTCATAAGCCCATAGAACCTGATGAAAAACAATTTGTGTAAGAAACAGAATACGAGGCGCGTCCACAAAGTAAGTTTCCCACTCGTCCCACAGCTAGCAAACCTTATATTGTGCGAAGCGACTGTGCGTACGTGATAGAGCAATGACATAGCATGGCTCATGCACTAACGGTACTTCCCGCGTTCTCACAGTAGCATCGTTGCAGCTGTTGAAGATGGAGGTTCTTATTCCAGCTCCCGCCGACTGTGAAGTGCGGTCAGTGATAACGCTAGGCCGCACACGGCTCGACGGACAGCAAGTCTCCTGCAGGAGTTCAGCTGGGAGGTGTTTAATCATTCACCCTACAGCCCGGACCTCACTCCCAGTGATTTCCATCTTTTCCTACACCTCAAGAAATTCCTGTCCGGTCAGCGTCAGCGTTTTGAGAATGACAGAGAGGCGGAGATGGTTGTCACACAGTGGTTCCAATCCCAGGCGGCAGACTTCTACGACACAGGTATTCAAAAGTTGGTCCCACGGTATGACAAATGTCTCAATTCCGGTGACGAATATGTTGAAAAATAGCTGGACACTTGCTGTATCTGTTGCAATAAATATTTCCATGAAATTGTGTTTTGTTTCTGTAAACGGCCCCAGGGAAACTTACTTTGTGGACGAGCCTCGTATATACAGCTTGTGAAAAGAGTATAATTTTTAAAATTAAGCATTCTTATCTTGTTCCAGTGTTACCACATTTATATATTTTAGTATATATTTTATATGAGATTTGAGATATTTTTATAAGACTTGTGACTTTTTGATCTCCTTGTATATTATATTGTTTTTGATAATCATGCATTTTGACATTTTGTGCTTCTTCTTTGCAGCATTATGCGAGACAGGCCACAGGTAGTATTGCACATAGCTCACACAGTTGTAAGAAGGTTGTCACCATTTGTGCGTCAAGTTGACTTTGCTCTGGACTGGGTGTTTGTCGAAAGTGGACGAGCTGTTTATAGGTAAGTAACTGCTAGTCCTGACATCACGGAATACCAAGTGAGAATTATTACCAGACTGCAAATTTATTGTACCTTTTTAGTGTGTATTAGTTAGCTTGATGGTAATTTCTGTCTTGCCTATATGATTATTGCATGAAACATCTACTTCATGCAAGTTTGCATAAGCAGTAAGATGTCATGCTTGTGTTCAGGAAGTGCCCAGTTTGTCTTCAGTGGAACACTGGCTGTATACATTGAACTTTTCTGTATCCATGGAGACTTGATTGCTGGATAATATTAAAATCTCCCCCCCCCCCCCCCAATTCCTGTCTAGTTCACAGTATAAAATCATCTTCATTACCTAATTTTATGCTAATGCAGTGTCTTTAAGTAATCTGTGAACTGCTGAGTATGTAGACATTTTCTGTATCAACCCAACTAACTACTGAAAGAATATATACATTGAATTTTATGCTCACAAGTGTTTTGTTCAGATGCCATGAGTCCATCTACGTCCAGAAATATCCATTTGTGTACATGCAGTTAGGTGAATTATTACATTTTATTTTGTCTGAGGGTGTGCACCCAGTAACTATTTAGAATTAAATTAAATATAACTCTGTTCTTCTTGGGAACCTAAATCATTCAACTGGTTAATGGTTTATGAGACTGAAGGTCCATTACTATATTCATAGTAGCCCACCACATTAGAATTCAGTCTACACCCTCACGTCATATATGTTTGAGATCAGATTTAATGTTATCTGATCTACACCTAGGTCTTACAAATGGTATTTTTCCTGCAGGTTTTCTGACTCACATTTTATGTGAATTTCTCATATCCCCTTGCATGCTTCATGTTTTCCTGAAGCCTGTATTTCAAAAGTTCTTCCACTTAGTATTGTAGTGTCATTTTTGTATTTCATATTTTTCTCAGAACATTATGCTGTATGTTCTGTCAAACTACACTATATATTATGTCTGTCTCTTATGCAAATTAAGTATTTATATTTATATTTACAGGCAAGGAGATGAATCTGATAGTACTTTTATTGTTCTGAGTGGCCGACTGAGATCTGTTATTACGCAGAGTAATGGAAAGAAAGAGCTGGTCGGTGAATATGGCAAAGGAGATTTGGTGGGAATTGTAAGTGGTAGAATAACTGTGTAATTAGTGCATTATGATGTGTGCTTTTTGGAGAGCAAATGGATGGCATTTCAAACTTTTCACATGCAGTTTGAAGGTACATCACATTAATAATTTTCCAGGTTGAGATGGTGACTCAGACCCCTAGAAGCACTACTGTTATGGCTGTGAGAGACTCTGAGCTAGCAAAACTGCCAGAAGGGTTGTTTAATGCTATCAAACTTCGATTTCCAATTGTGGTTACTAGACTCATTAATCTTCTTGGTCATAGGATTCTAGGTATGATATTTCTTAGCTATTGCTTCAGTGTGATAAGATATTAAGTTATTGTTGTTAGTTTGCAGAATACATTGTAGTGTTCAGAAAGATGAGAATATTTGGATATGAAGAATTGAAAGTAATAAGAGTGTTCATTTAAAATGTGCATCCTTGCATGTCTTTGGGGAAATGTGACAGTACTTCAGACTGTTTGCCAAAACCAGTAGCCTCCATTAATATGCAAATGAAATTAATTTGTGACAACCTGATTATGTAATATTTCTGGTAGGCATGTTGCAACTCTTTCATTGATTCCTGTGATCTCTTGTATGCAGGAATTATTGAAAGAAATAAGTGCAGTATTACTAGATTTAGTCTTTGAATTCATATGCATGTATGGTGAGCTGCACGTTAGTACAGAGTTGGCAAAATGTAAGGAGTGCAGCAATTAAGTGCAAAATTTGATTTTGTATTCTTTCATACTGTGAGATTTATAACATGTGGCTGCATAGGTAGATTTGAAAGTTCATATAATGTTTTATAGGACAATAAATATATGGAGGGATGAAGATGTGTTGAAGTTGGAGAAATTAGTAGAATTGCATGGTTACAACCTTACAGTACCTAAACTGCCAGTGAAGCAGGACTCCCAGAATTATTGTCATTAAAATGGACTTCATTTATCTTGTAGGTTCTTGGCAGCAACCAAACCTCAAACATACTATGGATGCACCACCTTCACAAGGCAATTTCTCTACAGTCGCAATTGTTCCGATATCAGATGAAGTTCCTCTCACGGCTTTTACATACGAATTGTACCACTCACTGTGTGCTATAGGTAGGTTATTGCTTCTGTTTAAAAATAATGGATCTAAGCCATGTTGAGCTGTGTGTTGTGAGGACCTTCAAGATATACACTTGTAGGTTTATTTTATCATCATCACTGTTATTGTTTATGTGGGTGAAGCTATGTTACAACCAAGGCAATTGGGTATGTGGCGAGATGTGGAACTGGTGACACCATCATCCTGTAAATTATCCAGCTACTGACATCATTATGCTGGCCTTTATTGGCATATGCTGCTGCTGTTACTATTATTGCTATTTTAGACTTAATTATTTGTGCTTCTAGAGGGGAAAATTGGTATGATTAATTCAGAGAAGTGGATGCTCTAAAAAATCTTGTATGGAAAATCCTTTCATACTGTCTTGCTAGGCAACCATAGTTCTTTTTTATAATGTTGAAGCAATCTGTATTCACTACTGTTTCATTGCTTTTTAACCATTCAGTGCATTTTTGTAAGTGATCAGTGTTCAACACTATTCTGTTACTTGGAACTGTTTAATTCATCAAGTGATAACCATGTAATGGCATAGCTGTAAGCAATATAACATTGATCAGTGGAACATCTTACTGACTCAATCTTTGTCCTGATGTTGGAGGCAGTAAGCTTCTGTCAAATATCAGTCAGTATCTGTCAGACTACAAGGTGCAATATCCCAAAGGACAGCCTTCTTCATACTCATCACAACAAGAACCTGGAATTTTGTGACTGATGTTTAATCATTCTTGTTTGTTCACACAATTTTAAGTAGTTTTGAATTATTGCAGGTTCTACTCTACGTCTGACATCAGATGTAATACGAAAATCCTTGGGATCATCTATTCTTGATCCAAATAATGAATATCGTCTTACATCATGGCTGGCTCAACAAGAAGATCAGCACAAGATTGCACTCTATCAGTGTGATATGAGCTTCACACCGTGGACTCAGCGCTGTGTTCGTCAGGCTGATTGCATATTGATTGTTGGTTTGGCAGATAAAGGACCTGGTATTGGCAAGGTAATGTTGCATTGCATCAGGATTAATTATATCCTGAGTTGCACATATATGTTTTTGTATGTGTATATGTTGGTGGGAAAGAAAGGGACTGGAATGTATGTTTGTTAAATACTTTTTATTTAGCGCTTTTTACATTCCTTGGAGAATAGTTCATATTGTTTTAGTTGAATAAAGTTTTATCATGAGGATTGTTTTCAGGACAGCATATGAGTACTATATTTTAAACCGCTTGTTTTCAAATAGCTTATTAGAATTTGTACAATTGAGTTGAATAAGCACACATTGAAGTTATAGTGACTTTCAGATTGAAAAAGAGGTGGAACGGTTGACAATACGTACTCATAAGGAACTAGTTTTGTTGCATCGTGAGGGAGCTGATCAACCAAAGAACACAGTAGCCTGGCTAAACAACAGGAGTTGGGTCTCTACACATCATCATATACAGTGCAGCAAGAGAATGTTCATCAGGCGATCTCAATATAGAATAGTAAGTCATAAGGGTTACACTTTTAAAAAAATGTTTTAATTTTTTAAAGAGTTTATGCTTGAGCTGGGATAAATGAAATTCTCTCTTGGAGTACAAATACAATACAGATGTTAATTTTAGAAAATTATCTTTCATTTACAGAAATTAGTTAATTCATTTAAGTGTCTACATATTTTTCCAAGGACATTGAATCAGGGTCAGTTGTAATTTCTTTACCTCATTTCGTTTAAACTGTTTTTAAGCTTTATGGTGTTTTATTCCAAGATTTATGATGAATACTCATAAAATAGTTTGCCAATTTTTAGTGTAAATGCTTGTGTTTGCTCATAAATACACTTGCAATTTTGCAGTAGTTCAGACAGCTTGATGCCTCGACATTGAAGTGCCGTTCTATGATTATTTCTGATTTATCAGTGCCACTTCATTGAAACCAGTTAAATCCTGCTGATATTACTGTGAAGCACAGTCATTTGGACCATACATAAGCAATGAAAAATTGATGATAAAGGTTAAAAGAGAAAATAGTACCATATTCTATGAAAACTATCTGGAGTTAATGCTAATTTTCAAAACATGGATTGTTTACCCAATTTTTTTCATTTTTAAAATTGTTGTTGTATATGTACTGCTGTTATTTATTTCTTGTGTTAATATGTACTTTTATTTGTATTCTCTAATACAGAATGAATTATATATGAAAGTGCTCATGTGTGAACCAAATATCCACTCAGATTTCTCACGTTTGGCAAGATGGCTCAGTGGTATGTCTGTAGGACTGGTCCTTGGTGGGGGAGGTGCCAGAGGAGCTGCACATGTAGGCATGATTAAAGCTATTCAGGTATAATTACTTCACATATTTATATTGCTTATGTAAAAGAAACTTGGTTCAACTGATAAGTTCAGTAAAGTGAGGCAGGTATTAACCATTTATAAATTCAGCCATGCTTCAATCAACCTTATGAGTCATACTGTGTTGTTTACTTACATTAATCCAGAAGGAATGTTTTTTCAATGTAGACTACTTTTCAAGAAACATTTTAGTGAACTGACTGAGATAGGACTTAATGGCAGGCTTTTATATTATTTGTGTTAAATTTGTGGAACATTTATTACAGTCTCTGACTGTACTATTAACTGCAGTTATTTGCATGACAGTGTTTGACTTTACACTGCTCTATTCAGGAGGCTGGCATTCCTATTGACATGGTAGGTGGTGTGAGCATTGGTGCCTTCATGGGAGCATTATGGTGTGCAGAGAAAAATGTTACAACTATGACACAGAAAGCTCGTGAATGGTCAAAGGTTTGTTCATTTTCTTTGTATTTTTGTGTACAGTACCTTTAATTTGAAGTAGATGTAGTATTTTATTTCTTGCTCTTATTTATACTGGTATATTTATCTAAACCTAATTCTGTAATTTGTTTTAGATCAAGCTTTATAATTATAATGATATTGGTTAAGTAATCCCTGTGCTTAAGCACCGCACCATGGCAAAGGTAATTGTGGAATTAAAATCTCTCACATTCTTAACCCCAGAACTAGACATAGGTGAGTGGTCAGCTTAACCCTCTGTCCATTTCATACCTTAGGAAAGTGCTGCTTCATAGGAGACTACATGGATCCTAGAGCTAGTCTGATTTTTGTAGTGAAGATAGAAGTTCCTACCTCAGCTAGGAATCAAAACTTGGCCATTCAGCCTTAGCTAGTTATTGCATAGATTGATCAATCCCACTTTATTTAATTATGAATATATATATATATATATATATATATATATATATATATATATATATATATATTTTGTCATAATTAGGTGTGGTTAGGATAAATTGTGTTATTTTGAATGCCTGCCCACTGGAAGAAGTCCTACTTTTAAGAATTTTTAATTTTACAAAATTCTGGCACTGTCATTGGGTGAGATGTGCTTTCACCTTGCAATTAATGCCAGTTCTGACAACTTCAAGTGTGTGTGGTGCTGAAAATAGGTTTCAATTTTTAAGGAGAATAAGTTACATCATAATAATTACATTTTGGAGGAATGTGAATTTTCTTATTTATTTTATTTTTATTTTTTAAAGCTAGTAAGAATGGTGTTTAGAATGATTTTGGATAGGATGTATATTGCTGTCTTGATGGAATGCTAGCAAGAAGTTGTTAGATGGTCTTGGAAGGGTCAAGATAATCTTCTTGTGTTTGAATGGCTTTATATATACAAGTTGCTTGCCTTATCATTAATTGAAAGTTTATTATTGGGAAACTTTAGGTCAGTCTTCATTCTGAATATTTTGAGGATTTACCTAGAAGAAAAAAATAGTTTTTTTTGAATAAAAGGTTACAATCTGTCGTGTATCTAACTTAATAACAAATAGTAGGTTCATCAGCACAACTTAACTGCATTTAGGCCATCTTCATGCATCTGTTTAAAAGTGTCCATAGCTAACTAACTAACTAACGAGATGGCTTACCGAATCCGAAGGTTCATCACCAAATTAACCAAAGCCCTCCACCAAACCCTGTCCTGGGCCAACAAAATCCAGTCTCCTTCGACTGCTATCTCCGATATATCTCGCCTGACATTATCCTCCCATCTATGTCTAGGTCTCCCCAGCGGACTCTTCCCCTCAGGCTTCCCAACCAATACCTGGTGCACACCTCGTCCCATCCATGCGCGCTTCATGCCCCACCCATCTCATTCTTCTTGACTTTATCACCCTGACAATACTGGGGGAGGAGTACAGATTTTTAAGCTCATCATTATGCAGTTTTCTCCACGCCCCATCGTCTTCTCTCCTAGGCCCAAATATCCTCCTCAACACCCTATTCTCAAACACCTGTTAAAAGTATTCATAGAATATCAAAACTACATACTAACTACAATTTAATTTTGTGTTTTATGTATATTTTTTAACAGACACCTAAAGGACCAAAACTGTGGCATATGAGATATAAATATAGTTAAGTTGGTTGATGAACCTGCTTCCTATTATAACCTATGTAGGAAAAGATTTTGAAATATTGACAGGATGCAAAAATGTAGACTACCCATGGTGTTACAAAATTACAAACCTCATGGATTAGAAAAAAGACTTTTGGGTGATAAGGCCAGAATAGGTTAACAGTGACTTAACTTCTTCACTACTGGTTGGTGGTGAACGAAAAGCATCAGAAACTAAAGTGATCCTTATTTCTAGTTAGTAAGTTCTGCAAAAGTCAGAAGTGTTATAGAAATATAGATCTGAGAGAATGAGTCACACTATTTAAAAAAAAAAGTAACTGAGTTTTTATGAAAGTGTTAGACAAAGTGACATTGTTGAAAATTCACAACTAAATGTTCAACGATGTACTAACAGACATGTGTGATGGAAAGTTAAAGTTTCATTGTTCTTTTTTGCAAATATCTGACCAATAATGAGTGTGGAAGATGCAGTAAGGAGTACAGTTTATTCTTGGTGGCAGCCTTGTTGCTTACTAATTGAGTGTATTTTTAATTCGCATAATTGTTCGGTATTGTAACATTCTATTTATGTGTCACAGAAATTAACTCAGTGGTGGCGTCAGCTCCTGGATTTGACTTATCCTATAACATCAATGTTTTCTGGAAGGGATTTCAATCAAACTATCTTCAGCACATTTGGGGATACACACATTGAAGATCTATGGCTCCCTTATTTCACAGTAACCACAGACATTACAGCCAGCTCCATGCGTGTCCATACTCATGGTAAGTGAAATGAACATTGATTTCGTTTGTGTTTAATTTTTACTTTGTTGCTGATATTTAACATTCATTTTTCAAAAGAATTTTATTAAATGTTTTGAATTATTGGTTCTGTATTCTCTTAATGGGCCTATGAAAGAATTTTTCTGCTCTTTGAAGGTGAATATAATATTTAGAGATGTATGTGAATAAAGTGTGCCATAGTTTATATTGGTAATTCCATTGAAAACATTGATTCCAGAATTATAGAGAGATGTATGTGTGTTGTGGAAACAATTGCTCTTCATAGAAACAGTGAACCTTTTCATACATTTTAAAGGAGGGAGTTACAAGTTTTCTTGATATGAAGACTTGCAATTAACTTCTAAAAAGTGGTTTCAATATCACATGATAGTCTAATTGTCCAGCTGTTTTTTCCATGATGGTTAATTGTATCATCATATTGTTTGTTATTGCAACTATCATGTGGATGTGACAGAGGAAGTTTCAGAAAAATAAAAAGAAAAAGAAAAGAAAAGAAAGAAAGAAAGAAAGAAAGAGTCGAAACAAGTACTGTATATTTATTTTTGCTGTTAATGCAGCTTTCACCACATGCACAAAACCATGTTTGAAATGTGATTTGGTGGGTCTATGTTGTTAGCTGGTGTGAATAAGATGATGAAATCCTTTGATTAATACCTGGTTTTCTTGAGGTGTGTGTGTGCACTCACATGCATGTGTATCCTTTGCTAATATTATAAATGAGGAAAATATAAGTCTAGGTGAAGAAAATAACATCTTGCTGCTTCAGGGAAGGGATATGTTTTGTGTCGGTGAGATAAAAGTATTTGCATATCTTTTGTTGTATTGGTGTCTTTCAATATGAGACCAACAATTTTGGAATCAAGTGTTTACTTTGCTACAGCAGAACTTAATTTTGATTATTATTAATATTTATTTTTAATCTATCTAAGATTATAATTTGGTCATTTGTAAATAACTTACTGAAATTTTTTGATTCTAATATTACTAAGAGATGAACATAATACAACATTACTTACTTACAAATTAAAGTGTTATAGGAAGATGGCTGTCTTCAGAGGAGCTTATAGACTCTATCTTCTGGCATCCACATGTTTGAGGCAGTAAACTGCTCTGAAATGTCAGTCAATACCTACTAGACCACACTGTGCAACATCCCAGTAGACAGCCATCTTCATACTTTTTTGCTGTGAGAACATCATCTTATTCAGTGTTCTGCTTTGATCATATGAAATTACTTACATTTTTTTACAGATAAATTTAAACAAACTTACGTATTCTCCAAATAAAATGTGAGGTGCTGCAAGATTCCATTTTGGTATCAGCAGTATGTTAAATGTACATCTTCTCCTTCTTATTCTTCTTCTTATAGCGTTATAACCCTGTGTGGGTCTTAGATTGTTCAATGAATTTTTTTCCATTCTGTCCTATCATTCACAATTCTTCTCCATCCCCTTACTCCCATCGTCCTCACATCCTCTTCCACGTCGTCTATCCATTGTTTCCGTGGTCTCCCTCTCATCCTTCTTCCCATCGGTCTCCATTCCATCACTCTTCTAGTTACCCTGTTTCCTTCCATTCTTGCAACATGGCCAAGCAAGGCTAACCTTTTGCTTTTGATCAGCCTCACAATATCTGCTCCCTGTATGATACAATCTAGTTCATGATTCATCCTAATTCTCCAGGAGCCATCACTATTCTGTATTGGACCATAGATTTTCCGTAATATTTTGTGTTCAAATATTCTAAGTTGTTGCTCATCAAAGCTAGTTAATGTCCAGGCTTCACATCCATATGTGACTACTGGTCTTATCAGAACTTTATAGATTCTCAGTTTAAGTTCCTCCCCAGTATTTTAGACTTCATTAAATTCTGGTAGGCATAACATCTATTACCATTCACAATACGTGCTTTAATTTCATTAGTTACTGAATTTATAGTATTAATCTCCGGACCCAGGTAATTAAAATTCTGCACATGTTCAAAATTATAATGTCCTATTCTCAATTTATTTGTGACATTTCTTGCTGCTCTTGTAACTTTCATATATTTTGTTTTCAATTAATTTATTTTTAGCCCCCTTAATTGTGTTTCTTCTATCAATTTTAATACTGTTTCTTCCAGTGCAGCTTTATTTCTGCTAATAATAGCTATATCATCTGCATACACACTCACTTGTATTGATTTTATGCCTATATGTCCTGAGATCTCAATATTCCGAATAGATGCTTCCAGCGTCAGGTTAAAAAGCATTGTTGAGAGAGCATCTCCTTGTCTAACTCCCATATTGACATTAAATGGTTTAGTTAGCTCATCTTCTACTCTTACTACTGCCTTGGAGTCTTTCAACATTGCTCTAATGAACCTGACGTATTTAGATGGTATCCCTAATAGGAGAATATCGCTTAACATTTGGTCCCTATTGAGACTATCAAATGCTTGTCTGAAGTCCACATATAAATTATGTAAGTCGATATTATATTCATAGGCTTTCTCTTGAATCTGTCTCAATACAAATATCTGGTCTATTGTTGATCTATCTGCTCTAAAGCCACACTGATACTCTCCTAACACGTCTTCTACATATACAACCAATCTATTATATAGAATACTTGACAAGATTTTATATATTACATTCAGAAGTGTAATTCCTCTATAATTGGTACACTCCATTTTATCTCCTTTTTTATGTATAGGTTGTATTACTCCTAGGGTCCATTCTTCTGGAATCTTTTCTTCTTTCCAGATTAACAATATCAGAATATGTATTCTCTCCCATAACTTGACTCCCCCTTTTTTTAGTAGTTCAGCAGTAATCCCATCACTTCCGGGTGCTTTACCATTTTTCAGACATTTGATTACTTTTTGTACTTCTTCGAACATAGGATCTTCAGTATAATTATCCACAGTATAATATGTCGGCTGCTCTGTCTCAATTATATTTCCGGTCAGGATACCACTAAAATACTCTTTCCATCTATTAACAATATCACGGTTTTCTGTCAATAAATTTCCTTGACTATCTTTACATGCTACAGCTTTAGGTCTGTATTCTTGTGTTACTTCTTTAAGCTCCTTATGAAATTTTCTACTTTCATTTCTACGATGGTGTTCTATCATACTGTCGATCTTTCTTTCTACATATTCTAGTGGCCAATATCCGTTTTTCATTATAAAGATTTCTATTAGCTCTCGTATTTCGTTGTAAACATTTCATTCTAGCTTGCTTCTTCTGTTCCATGACCGATCTACATTCATCATCATACCAATCTTCATTTCTTGATCATCTTGTCTCTCCAACAGTTATGTGTGCTGTATTTAAAATGGCATTCTTTATGCAGTTCCATTCATCTTCAATATTAGGCCCTTTTTCAATCTTTTGTAATTCTAAGTTTAAATTATATTGATACTCCTGTACTGTGCCACTATCTTCTAATTTGTCTACATTCCATCTTTTAATTCTTTCCATTTTCCCTTTCATAACCATAGATATTTTTTGCTTCATTCTAAACTCAACTAAATAATGGTCCGAATCAGAATTTGCCCCTCGGAATGTGCGCACATTTTCCACATCTGTCGCCCATCTCCTAGATACCAATATATGATCTATTTGATTAAAATTATTTGTTCCAGGTATTTTACAAGTACCCTTATGAATATCTTTCCTTGGGAAGTATGTGCTCATGACCCTTAAATTATTTGCAGCTGCAAATTGTGCTACCCTTAGGCCATTATTATTAGTTTCTTCATGTAGACTATTCCTTCCAAATAGTTTGACATAGCCTTCTTTCCCAAGCTTCGCATTATAATCACCAAGTACTATTATCATGTCATGTTTCAAAATTTTATCACATACAGACTGCAATTCATCATAAAAACCATCTACTGCCACCTCTTCTGTCCCCTCGATTGGTGCATAGACATTAACAAGGGCTATATTATGGAATTTCCCTTTTACTCTAAGTGTACATATTCTTTCACTTACTGGCGTAAAGGCCAGCACAGCCTTACGCACTTGTCTGGTAACAATAAATCCTACTCCACATTCTCCTTGTCTATCGTCTTTCCCAGAATAATATATGGAGAATTTTGCCTTATTAATTACTCCCTTACTTTTCCATCTAATTTCTTGTATAGCTACAATTTCCATTCTATATTTTATAATTTCATCAGCTATACCATTCATCGCTCCTACTTGTAACAGAGTGTGCACATTCCACGTTCCAGTATTTAGTACCATATTTTTATCCTTGTTCCTTGCTAATGTTCGTCTTCGTGAGGACAGTCCGATTTCATTCATCAAATTATTCTCAACTTTATTCTTTTTTACAAGGCTGGGTTGTTAGCCCTGCGCTCAACCCCCAACCTGGAGGACCAGGGACTCTTCTGTCTGGGTTACCATACCATAGCCAGAAAGACTCAGTTTTGAGGCGCTGGGTACTCACCCTCATTCCCTCTCCTTGAGGGTAGGATTTGATGGTTGTGCTGAAAAATTATCAGCTTGAGCACTTTTCTAGATTTATTGAGGTAGTCAGTCCGGCACTGGCGTCCTCCTAGAAGCTCACCAACCATCCATTCACTCTCCTCCTTTATCCGGGCTTGGGACAGGCACTGTGACATATCAAGATACATCACAGAGGCAGAGTTTGTTAAATGTACATGTAAAAGCATGATATGGATCTTGATCTCCATTCACATGTCATACTCTGTGACAGTATAGTTGCAGATGCAAATTGACCATGTTAATTATCATTTTACATTTTTATATACTGAACACAACAGCTGTGTTCACACGACCTTGCTACTGGACCATATCCTGTGCCAGCTGCGCCCAATCTACACACTCATACTCTGTTTCAAATACTTTTTAAAATTGTCTTCCAATCTCTGTCTAACTCTCTCAAGTAATGCATTCCCTTGAAGATTTTGGATTAAATCTAGAATATATGATATTTTGCTGTAATTTTCTTGGCATGTTTAGTTTTATGGATATTGATAAATTACATGCGTGTGTTACTTTTTACAGGATGTCTATTTGTTGTGTATTGCTACAGAAATATCAGATAATTGTGGTGTTAACATAGCTATGCTGGGTATATTCATGTGTCATGCTCCTCTTCATCCCATTTCCAGCTGCCTAATGCAGTACTCTGAGATTTTGGCATTCACACTTGGACAAAATTTGCCCTATCTTTGCATGGATGCAAGTTTCTTGATGGTAATGGATAATAAATATTTGCAAGTATATTTTTGCATGAAGTGGCTGTTAAAGAGTGCAGAATGCATTATTTCTCATAAACATTCTTTATTTTATTAATTTATTAGGCCTGACAATGTAATACATTTGTGTTTATGCTGTTCTTCTCAAACTATCTGCTTTATAACATGTTACTGCTACAATGTTCATGCAAAGGTATTCATTTTGTCTAATTGTACACTCCTTCCCTGAGAACATCCTGCTTCCTTGCTTACTTAAATTCTCATTGCTGCTTAGCAGATTTTACTTGTCTTTCAGTTATTAAATAAACAAAAAGAACAAATATGCTTGTGATTGGTTACCTGTCATGGTTGTATGTTAAATTTATATTAAAACTGTCTTCATGTGTGCAGCTATATAAATATATAATCCGTTTTTCTAGACTAACTTTATGTTTTGTGTCATACAGACTACATTAAGAACATGAAATTTTACTTGGATATGTTATCCATATACTAATTACATATTTCTAATAATGACACTGAAGTGACATGCAACATTTACTTTAATGTAGTGTTGTTTTCACATTCTTTAATTAAATACTTCTAACATTAATATGAACAGTATTCTTACTTCTATGCGATTTGAAGTGTAAGAAATTGTCTTAAATTTATGTATGATTTGAAATTGTCATAGCAGTGTGAGTTTAGATTGTGAATTTCTGGGCTGTTGCTCCATGTAGTCTTGCTTTATACTGACATTCTGAAGGAACATGCTGGTTGATCTTAACAATTCAGGTGAGAAAAGGTGGAATATTGATGAGGTACAGGAGTGGGTAGAGGATTATGCCAAGGAGCACGTGAACATTGGCCAATTAGCCCTGGGAAGGGAAGGCAATATGGAGTTGATCTTGACCAGTAAGAGTGTGGAGCAAGAAAGTGACCTTTTCAGGGCTACCAGATAAGACTGGTCAAGAGAAGTGGCCCTTTTCAAGTCCCTCAGAAAATGTTATTTCAAGAGTAAGTATGTGTCGTGTCCTGAAAATATTCTGTGGTTCTCTCAGGATGTGGAAAAAGGCTTCTGCTTAGGGAGAACCTCTCTGCTCATATTTGGATGGACTTGATTTCTTTTGCTTCCCTGATGATTCTATCTATGCATGTGGATTTCTTGGACAGGGTTCTTGTGTCATTTAGCAGGATACAGTGGCTCATGTTGATGTACTGTCTAGCTGTGATTGACTTTTCTGGACAATAGAGCTGGATGTGGCAGTTGTATACTTTGGCTTTTTTTCAACAGAACAGCTAGTTTGTCCGAAGTAAACCATGTTTGGACTAGCGTAGCCTTAATAAAGGAAACTTGTTGGGATGCCTACCATCTTTGAGTGCTTAGAGAACATCCTTCAACCACTAATTACTCGGCTTGTAACATCTGGACAGGCAATGAACAATATTCAGTGACCGCCATCCATACATCATAACATAGTATATGTATACATTGAACTCCAGCCGCAAAAACCTACAGACAGAAATCATAACTGAGTGTTTACATGTGCTATAAAATTTTGGTTAAGCAGTCTGTCACATGTCTGTGGCTTACTTCTTTTTTTTATTCAGGAGAGTGTGTTAATAGTGAAATATCCAAAAAAGTAGATTCATAAAAGTACTGGGAATTTTGATCTTTACATTACAAGTATTATTTGCAGTGTCTAGTATGAAATTTTATGTATCATACATATTACTTTCTTTGTTAATCATCTCTTAAATTATTGTATCAGTATCTGTATACTTTTCTAGCTTTATAGTATTATAAAGTGAGTTTCCTTGTGGGCGCAGCATTTTCGGTAAGGATTTTGTTTTTGGTTCTACTATTAAAATTGTACTTGTCTAATATTAGTTGTTAAATATGCTTCTTGTAGATAGATAAATATTGACTGTAATATGTAATTTTAATTAGTTTGATTTCATTTATTGTTTTGTTCATTATGGCAATTTTTATAATTAGAAAACATTTTATTTGAGCATCATGTAGAGATTGGATTATATTGTACTAATACAGACTGAATCGAAATCATTTAACAACTTGTAATAAAGAGCCAGTACCAGATTTAATAAAATTCTTAAGTAGCTCTGAAGGTAATACTTTTGGAAGGACAGGCACACTTCACCCCTGTGTTTAGTTCATACACATTGTGCAGTGAAAACAAAAGAATGAACACTTTCTTGGAATCTATTAAATGTCAACATTTCTTTTACTGAAACACTGCCAGACTGAGAGTGCATGTTTTTGTGTTTGTCTTCTGTAATGCTGCAACTTATTGTAATTTTTTATTTAAGTTTGAAGTTCTAAAGAGTGTGGTTGGAACCATCCCTAGGGTGAAGCAGGAGGGATGTTTGTCCAGGTCCCCATGCAGCAACATAACAAAATATGCAATACTTCTTGTGCACTGTTCTAGCTTTGAGGGTGGCAGAGTTGTATATTATTTCTTTGCATTCTAATTCCTGGGCCATTTCATGGTGAATTTAAGTGTCTAGTTGTCTGGCTATCTTTGTATTTGAAATATATAGTTGTTCAGCTGTTTGTGTTCCTGTTTCAAATATCTACTTGTCTAGCTGGCTGTGTTTCTGTCATTCATCATTGTCATATATGTCTTAATTGCCTTAGGCTCTGGAAATCTATGTTTGCCACTTAACACAATATTAGAAAGGCATAACACTGTTATCCATAAAGTTAACCAAACTTTCAGGGTTCCACATAGGTTGATTTGCCCCAGCCTTGAATCACTCTAGGGATGACACTGAATACAAATACTTATTTTGCAATGAGCTTAATCCCTGAAAGGTGAGTTGGGTGTGGACTAACTCATCTATGTACTTCTCATGTTTGTTATATGAAGCCAGCTGTAAAATTGTTATGTTGCATGGTGTGGGTTATGGTGTATGTAATAAATATATAGTACAATCATTAATCCTGCGAGTTCTGTGTAAGTATACAATTTTATTTTGGATGGTATTGGTTTATGCCTGCTTACTAATTTTGTTGGTTCAGGATCGTGGCCAGTGGTAGGCTTTGGTATTGTCGGTGTTGGACCTGCAGGTTCTGCTACCAGGGAGTTAGTTAGTTACTAATTTAGTCTCTCTAGTGATTCTTATTTTCTTTGCATGTTTCTTGTCCACAAACCTTTTTGTTTTCAATATGATAATGAAAAGATAAACAAATAAGGTATCTTTTTTTGCTGTATTACTCATTGTTACAGTAAGATGAGGTGTGATTGGGTACTTATTGCCATGTACATTGAATTTTCAGATTGCAGACATTGTTTTAATTTTCCTCAAGTTATCACTGACGTAAGTCTCAGAACTGTCAGTACTTTCCAGATAAAAAGGAGGAATAATGTCCTATGGAATTTATACTGAACTCTGTCCTTCCAAATGGGTTTTGATAATGGCAAATTACAATCTGGATTACTGAGTTTTTGGATTTTGTCCAGTGATTGAGGTTAGCTCTTTCAAACAGATACAAAGTCCAAAAATTAAATAATCCAATCTGTTCTCTCTGTGTAACACAATGCCATGATTCTGAGCCACATAACCCACCTCACATTCTCAACATTAATTTTCGCAGATTCTTCTTGGTCTTTCAAGTGGTGACACCTTTCTGAGGGACAGTTTTATTACTGAATATCGTATGTTAAAAATTGTTACACATTCCTGTAATTTTGGTGAGGAATTAACAAATCATGTGTACTGATGAACTGAACTTGGAGTTTCTCAACATTTGACAAATTTGCGTGTCATCGTACACTGCTACATTTCATGTATACATGTTTTAAGGAGCATTTGTAGGTTTAACGAGATATCAGAATACAATTTAAAAAGTTCCTTTAATAACTGGTTTGGATTTGAATCCTGTTCTTTCAATAGGTTAATATACACAAATATTAGCTAATTATTAGATGTTTATAGTTTGTCATTGAAATCCATGAGACTTAACCTCAGACTTTTTCATGAGGACATTTAAAACTATAAAAATGTTGCATGAAAAATAAAAAAAAATAAAATTCAGGAAGCTTATTTTTTCCATATTAAGAGGCCTGTAAAATATATCACTAACACTGATGTAGTCATGACTTCATTACAAATTACAGATTTTATTAAAATAGGTAATTATCATATTTTTGTTTATGTGTTTTCCTTGCTGTAATTAAATCAGTTTCAGGAGACTTCCATGAGATGTGGCATACACCCTAACTTCCATATACAAAGGATGCGTTTTTTTAAGTTTGTGTCATTTAAGTCTGGGTTTATAAATGTGAAAGGATCTAATAAAAATGATGCTGTATTTTAGATTACTTAATGGAAGTGCATTAATGTGACCAATCAGTCTTATTGCATGAAATTTTTATAAGGGAAGCATTACATTTTCTAGCATGTGCATGTTGTATGAGGGTTGAGGTGTGTCACTGCATTGCCACAAGGAATTTTTGCTGAAGGCTTTAGGAAAGACTTCCTTCATGCATGGGTCATGGCCTGTCTCCCCTGAAACTAAAACTTATGTGTGAAATTACTTTTTGTGATGCAATCTACAAGGAATTAGTTACAAATAAAATTGAATCTATATATGGAGCGAAACAAGGTTGTATTCTTCCTTATTTCTCATTGAAGATGGTTGTCTTACGGTAAATATTGACCAATATTTCAGAGGTACTCCTCCATCATCAGGGCAAATCATCATCATACTGATGATGGAGGCAGTCAACACTTCTGAAATGTCAGTCAGTATCTACCAGACTACAGATCACAACATCTGAGAAGACAGACAACTTCTTACTTGTCACCATGAGAACCTTAATTTTATTTATTTTTCATTGTTATGGGTAAGATGGCATTTGTGAAGATAAATCAAAACAAAAGGGAAAAGATTAAACAGCGGTAAGATAAACAGTTTCAAGGTGGATGAAGATGATATTCAGTGTGTGGAAGAATTTACGTACCAAGGCAGTGTGGTTACAGAAGATGGATTAGATCCAAAGATATTAAAAGTTGTTTAAAGAGCAAATTTAATTTATGTCCAGTTGTAGCCAGTTTGGTGAGTAACCTTGTAAGTTAAGAATTTTTAATAACTGTTCTTTTATGCAGCTGTGAAATATGAAAGACAAGCCAAACCATGTAACATAAATTACAGATATTTGTAAACCATTGGTTTAGAACAATTTTTAAATGTGAGATGGCCAGAAGCGATCACCAACCAAATATTGGGGGGGGGGGGGGCAGAAGGGATTGCAGTGGAAATTAGAAGAAGAAAGTGGAAAATGATTAAGCATATATTAGGGGAGCAAAAGGGAGTGCTAGAAAGGGAATCCCTGAACAAGAAGCTTCAAGGGATTTTAAGTAGAAGACCAAGAACAACCTTGAAGAGAATGCTTGAAATGGAATCTCTAAAAGAAGACAAAACATTGAATGAAGTTAATCTGTCTTAAAGTAGGGCTGTTGGCAGCACATATTCTTCCAAGGAGTAAAAAGATGGATGTGTGATATTTTAGTTTTACTCTTTTCAGAAAATTCAATTAACAAAAGTTACATATTTTTAATTATCTATTACCATACATGATTGCAGGATGCTACAGTAAGTGGCACTAGTGTCACTCCCACCTTACAAGTTTATGCAACTGCTGTGTTGTTATTACAGTTTGTACAAAATTAAGAAGTATGAGGCTTGGCTGGCGTCCATTGGCATAATGTTCATATCAAGTTTTGTGTAAATCTGTGCTATGGTTCTTAAGTTGAGACATGGACACACATTCACTCCTGTAGGCAATCGTTATACACATGTCTTGCAAAGATTGAATTTTCACCATATTTAGTATTAAAGAAGACAGATTCATAAAAGTTCTATATTTTCATCTTTTCCCATGCTGTTTCCATACCATTTCTTTGGATTGTGATCTTTTGCAAATGTTGACAAATTGCTACAGATATGAAAGTTCAAATAAAAATGTTCATTTTCATCACAAGATCTGAATAATTTTTAGACATTATGTGATGTGGTGGGTGTAGATTTACATATATTTTATCTTGTATAAGAACTTTGGAACCATGGTTTGATAGTAGTGATATCTACTGCACTATTGTATTTGGTAGTCGTCAGGTCTCGTAATTTCCAAATCTCTTACAGGCTCATTGTGGCGGTATATACGAGCATCAATGTCACTGTCAGGCTACATGCCACCATTGTGTGATCCAACTGATGGACATCTTTTGTTGGATGGTGGATATGTCAACAATCTACCAGGTAAACCAATCACAAGCTATTATATTATTGTACTGTGTGCTTAGACTGGTTTGGTTGAGTTGTCACTTGGTGCATAAATGATACTGATATTGTATGAAAGAATGACGTATATTGTTTGAAGTCATTCCCAACCACTTCTACCCTGTGTTTTTAACCTCATTTATTATGTTCTCTGTGTATCATTTCAGTGTATCAGATTTCTTGGTTTGTTACATACTGATACATTCTGTTTATTAAATAGTTCATGTTTGCTTTCTTCTTCTTACTATCTTCAATTTGTGACTCTGTCATGTATTTTGCATGCCTTTTTTGAGTGGTGTTCAATTTTAAAAAAAATTATCCATATATCTTAATAAACCATAGGTTCACAATTTTAAATATTATGTCTCCTGGCAATTAATCTCTGAAAATTAACAATAAGAACATTGCCTCTTTCTCTTTTGGTGTTGTACTTTAACCACTTCTTCACCTTGCATATGACTTTTTCTGGTGAAAAAGTAACTGTAATCTATATGGTTTGGTTTGTGTATGTAAGAGGATGTGTTATTTAGTTGTGGGATTATGTACTTGCATGTTTCTTTAGTTTTTCTCTAATAAATCTTGATTACTGGACAAGAAATCCCAGACAGGACCCATTCCTTCCCACGTTTAATTCTGATCCCTCCTTTTGTTGCTTCGATTTAAAAGTATCTCTGCAGGTTCATTGTGGTGTTATGTGCGCTCCAGTATGACGATAGCAGGGATATTTCCACCCTTCTGTGATCCTAGAGATGGACATTTACTCGTAGATGGTTGCTATGTCAACAACGTGCCAGGTAAATGCACTGTGTGACATAAAAGAAATGTATGACTCTTTTTATGATTAAACAGCTGTTTCCTACTGTATTTTTATTCATTATCACCATAAGTAAGTCTATAGTATTTCTTTAAGCACATTTTCAAATAAAAGTTGTGAAAATTCACCTAGTAGCTTCATCCTGTATGTCTGTCTACATGTAACAACTTAATAATGGCTGGATGGTTTCTCGTTAAAGACAAAATGGGTAAGTTTTATTAATATTTCAACTTACGTTACAATCCGACAACAGTGAACTCTTTATGTGGAAACCTGCATGTGTTTATGATGAATGACCTTGGCCCTAGCTCCAAGGCCATTGGTCACTAGTCTAGGTAAGTGAAAATCTGTGATCTTTGATTTAATGGCATACAATACAAAGCCTGAAGATTGCATATTTCATATAACATGTTCAAGAAACTATACAATACTGCATCTGGTGTCCATATAAGCTCATAGCAAATCTATTTAAAACATTAAATTGTTTATTATATAAAAAGGCCTAAGTGACAGAGACTAGCTCTTTCTAAGGGACCCTACAGAGTAGGTACCTCTCACCTGAAGACGGCGACAGAACCAGCCTCCGAAACGTCGTGAATTTTAAAAACAGACGATGGAAAAAGTCCAGACAACAAATAGTTTTTAAGTGTAAACTACCATCGTCAAAATCCTTTATAACTGAATAAAAAGGCCTGTTTTATGAAATGAAAATGATTCTTTGTAGGGAGTCTAATCCCTTTGTGCCTGTGTGTGTCTTGTTGTGAGTGTGATTAATTGATCAGTAACTGGTGGTATGGCTTAATATAATCTATAAATTCCAGTGTGATGATATGCTTTGCAAGGCAGCAAGTTTCAGTTCTCTTGCTAATTCAAGACAGTAGCAAAAATAATTACATGTTTGAGGATAAAGAAAACAAATGACCTGTTACAATAGTGGGAAAGTAGCATAAAAATTAAGAATTAAATCTTGTTACATGCCACTAAATAGATGTCTCTTAGACAGGAAATATTTTAAGCTGGATATAAATTCATTACTAGTATGAAAAAGATTTTCAGACCAAAATTAATGTTTGCAAATGGCATATCTTCCTCCCAGCCTTGATTGCAATTTGTAGAAAACTATTATTACTTTTTGTAACTTCACACATTAATAAAATTGTAATATTTCCAACAGCGGATGTGATGCGAAGCCATGGAGCAAAGCACATCCTTGCAATTGATGTTGGTTCCCAGGATGACACGGACCTTACCAACTATGGTGACTGTCTGTCAGGCTGGTGGTTGCTTTGGAAACGCTGGAATCCATTTGCATCACCTGTAAAAGTACCTAACCTGCCTGATATTCAGTCTCGACTTGCATATGTATCCTGTGTCCGTCAGTTAGAGGTGAATAAATGGGGAATTATATTTAATCTTTAGCTCACTTTTGTTCATCTTGGATGTGAGGTTCACACAGTGGTGAAGATGCTGATTGTAGTCGTAAGGGTTGTGTTGTTATGTTGTCTTGCAATTGCTTACCGACATTTTGGAAGTTCATTGGTATCCATTTACAAGACTGCACATTATCACAACTCAGAATACAAGTGAAATCAACAACAAATTAGTTTAGTGCCATGGTCATTCCACGTTATGTAATAAAAAGTCTTACATACAAGATTAATGCATATATTTTATTAAGGATTGTGGATTCATCAGTTTGTACAGTATTTACAGTCTTCTGAACAAAGCTTTTCTGATGCCATTACCATTACAGCTGGCAGGACTGATGCATGCAATTTAGAGTGAAGTATGTAACCCATATAAACACCAGTAACCTTTATTAGTTATACAGCACAATATACTCATAATCCAGCTCATTGTACATTGCAGTAGCACACTCCTAAACCTGGAGTTAATGCTTGTCCAGCAGCCGAAGAGTACAGGGGATTAAATCCCAAATTAATTTCCTCAACAAAATTATTGAGTGATTTTTCTTGTAGTTCTCATCAGTCCCTTCAGACAAATGGGTAAGATCACTACTGTCCACATATTCCCAGTTTATCATTTATAATCATCTTCCCATTTGAAGATGTATAATCCATGCAATTGAAAAAGTGTTCATTAACCTAAGAATTAAATGAGCATTATAAAATGTTATAATACTGCATGTGATTTTCTTTGTTTTGCTATCATCAGATGTCATGATATCATTTATATCTCTTATTGGACCTGTGTCCATTCTCAATATAAATTACATAATATTTATTAAAATGTGTGTAAAATTGATAATATTGAATTAAATTTTATTTCTTATGTGAGCAAGTTAAAATTGCTAAAGACATCTAGCATTTCATGTATTCATTGTTCAGAAAAAACATACTGTCTTCTGTCTGGTGAGATGATGATATGAAGTAATCGAGAGTTGTGAATTTCTGCTTTGTTTCTTCCACAGGAAGTAAAGAATAGTGATTACTGTGAATATATCAGACCACCAATTGACAAATATAAGACATTGCAGTTTGGCAGTTTTGATGAAATCAAGGTATGTGTCCATTTTTACAACTTATTATGAAGCACCCATTGTACAGGGGAATCTTACCCTGCACATGCCATTATTGTACCAACTACCAAGCAGGTTTGTAGTCTAAATGAACTTCCTTATTGTGTGCATATTTTGTAATCAATCTAACACACACAAAAACATCTCCATAATATAATTTGCTTATCAGCTGTCACAGCATGCAGTTACCAGTATATAATTTAATTTTAAATTTATCAGTAATGGGTTAAGAACTTTTTGAAGCTGCTTTTGTTTATTTATTTCATTGGTCCTTGTTGTATGGGTAAGGTAAACTGTAATAACTACCTTATGTAGCTCTTAATCTCAAATTTTAACTTTTGTGTTCATTATTCAAGTTTATGTAAAGTTCAGTGACTGGGACTCTCATATCCCATCATCCATACCTCTCAGATAAAATTACACCTATCTTCTTACACAGCACTGGTTTAGTTTCAGCCTCTGTTTTTATTCTCAGCCACAATTATCATGAATTAATACTGATATGTAATCGTACATTCAGCTAGCAGAGGGCAGAAACAGCTTTTATAGGTATAGCAGTCTGTGACTCCCTTCTCACACAATAAAGAGGAGACACTATAAATCAATGGGATGGGGGCCCAACAGAGAATAAAATGAGGGTTTTATAATATGGGAATCCCACAAAAGAGGAAGAAAGGTGACTAATGTAAAATGTGTACACAGTGTGTGATTTTAACTGGTTAATTATAAGTATCAAATGGATGTGACTTCCTAATTTCTACTGGGAAATCTTGGTGGTGTTTTGTGCCATCATTTAAAAATTCTCTAAGGGCGTTAAAATAGGGATATGGTACTTGCTATTGGATAGATGCACACTCCACAAGAACCACAGCACCATACATCTTGTTCACACTTCGCATGAAATGTGTGGGAGAGTGAGAGTGATGTGGAAACTTCCTACATGTGGTTAAAAAGGAAACCTAACAAGAATATGACACCGTGTACCTGGAAGTGTAAAATAAAAGTACAAGGCCATGGTATCTGTTACAGTAGACTATTTTTGAACAAATGAAAACTTTTGTTCCACAGGAGGTTGGGTATAACCATGGGAAGACATACTTTGCAGGACTGCTCAAGGCTGGCCTGCTGCCCATTTTCAAACCAGAACAAGGAAAGTCATATCACCCACATGAGTCATCTTGCTATACTTTCACTGATCTAGCACAGATGGTATGCAAGGTGGCTCGCAATCAGTACATGGATGAGTCAGGTGAGTACTTGGGAATTAGAAGTACTCTTTTATTAATTGCATTGATTTTGAAATAAATTATTCATCCAATCTCAGAACCAAAATATATAAGATGAAGATAATATTAAAATGGATTTTGGGAAACAGGATGTCAGGTTGTGGACTTGATTGACTGGCTCAGGATTTGGACCAGTGGTGGGCTTATGTAAACATGGGAATGAATTTCCAGGTTCCATAAAGGACAGAAATTTGTGACTACCTGAGTGGCTGTTAGCTTCTCAAAGATGACTCTAGTCCATGAGTTATTTAGTTGAAGATATAATTAATACAATGTTCATTCTACAGGAGAATATAGTTTTGTCATGTAATAAACATTTGAAGATTTCTGTCTTCTGGGTTGTTGCGCCGTGTGGTCTGGTCTATGCTAACCAACATTTCAGAGGTCATACTGCCTCTGTCATCATCGCCCTGATGACGGAGGCAGTATGACCTCTGAAACATTGGTTAGCATCGACCAGACTACACGGCGCAATAACCCAGAAGACAGAAATCTTCATACTCACCGCTGTGAAAACCTCAAATCTTACATAATAAACATTTGTTAGTCTGTTGGTAATGCTTGTGGTTTTATGTAGATCAGTCAGGAGCATTTGATAGTAGCAATTCTTATTATTGCCCACTGAGATCAAGTTTACTTTTAGTCTCAATTTATGTGATGGCCTCTTACCTAGGAACATGTAAACACCTAGTCTTGTGATCTTCATCATTTGCTGTAATCATATTTGTACTACTTATACAGTTTTGTTTATAAAATTGTTATATGGCATCATTATAAAACAAATAGTTATATAGTATATACAGTAGGAAGGAAGGATTAAAAATTTAGTTCCAGCAGCATATATTGGATCAATGTTTTTTACCCCCAGATTCAGAGGAGGAGTATGAAGCTGATGAAGAAGATGCTCAAGAAGTGGGGTATGTTTCAGAGCCAGCAGTGGGAGTGTCCGATGTGAGTTTATCATTTTTATTGCACTTTTTTTAGGAGTTCCGTATTGGACCCTGTTCCGAACCAGATGAATCCAGTCAACAGTCTCACACCTAAATTCCTTCCTTCTGTCTATGTCTAGGTATTACCTTCTAATTTTATAATCATACTTTTTCTTAATTTCTCTCCCATTATTCTGCAGTGTAAAAAATATTTTTGTACAGGGTACCTTCAAAACTGTTTGTTAAACAGGTATTTTTCATTCATAAAAGTCATGAGTGGGACTTGACTTACTCCAAAAGCCAAATCACTACCATTGTGACATGTAGACTTCTATTTTTGTTATATTTAATAATATTCCAAATATTAGTATTCTTTTCAATGTATAAAATATGGAAGAGGTCACCTGCATATGGAAAAGCTTTCATTTCTGTGTTACCTTTATTATGAAGAGAAGTGACTAAGTTTCTGTTCTTACAAAGTAGTTATGATATTTATATTAAAAGTAGATGTGTGATTCTTATATTTCAGAATGAAAAAACTTCAGTGCACAGAAGACGAGTAGGGGGATCCCTGTCTCTGTCAGAAAATGAGCTGGAGTCAGAGAGTGTATACACCACAAAACATAGCAGAAACAACATTAGTTAGTGGATATGAATTGCATTCATCATGATAATCCATGTTTACACAAAATACACATGCCTTTGTAATTAATAACAGAGCTGAAATAGATGTCAGTTTGTACATATTCTGGGATAATATTTTTTCTTAGGTTTAAGCACTTTTCTTATAAAACAGTTAATTTAGAGCACTGTAGTGCTGTCTCAAAGCAGAATTTGCAAGCATAGAATAATTAGATTGTCTTTATGTGAAAGTACAAAATGGTGATGAAGACAGTTGAGAAAGAGAATGCACATCCATTCTGGTATGCTACCAATACTGCATGGTGCAACATTTTGATCATTAAGCTGATTATTTTAATCGCTTAATGCTATGAAAAGACTATTCTAGAAAGCTGCTGAATTCCTCACTTCAACAGTTGATTATGATGATATTGATATGTTAGTTCTAATCAAAGTATTGTACAACATTCAGTAGTTGAGAAATCAAAGTGAGTTTTAATAATATTTTTACTGTACCAGGTGCTGGAAATAAACCAGTACCACATTTCTTCTTGCCATGTTTTGCTCAAAAATATAAATTAATATAATTCCAATCACTTAAAAATTCCTTCTGTGATTGTTATCATTTGTGTTTAATGAAATGGCCATTTAAAAGGCATGGTCATCCGCATTATATTCAGAAGGAGCTCTTTTTTCTTTCTCAGGCTGACAAATTTGCATAAAGAATGACATGCAATGAGGAAGACAGTGTTATCTCAAACAGCAGTGCTACACACCTGATGAAGAAAACACTGGCTGGGACCTTAGGTCACAGCTAGAGTGTGAGGTTTGGACCATAGCACTGAAATATATTTAATTTAAGTTATTTTGAAAAAGACATTATTTTGATTATTTGAAATTATCAGCAAAACTGTAAAAGACCAGCACATAATAAAAAAATTATGAATCTTCAAATTTAAGGAATACATTGTCCACTGAGAAACCTTAGGTTAATGTGGATCCAGTTTATGGGACATATTTACTGTCTCCACCTTCAAGACAAAGTCTATGTGCTTCATCACACAGAAACAGGGTCCTCATTAACACTGAACTGCCATGAAAGCATGAAATCTATAGCAAAGCTTTGTTGGTATTATTACTGAGGGTTGTACACAGAAACCCCTATGTGTGATATGCTGCTTATTTCTAGTCAGTAAGATGATACATGACTGAGAGCTGCATTTGTATGAAGAGAAATTATGTACATTTAATTATGGGAAGTATATTGTAATTTAATATCAGTTCACATTTTGGTTACTATCAGCAGTGTAAATGAGAACTCTAAGTTTACGCAATGAAACTGGTTTATATTATATATCTTTTAATTATACATCTTTTTACTGGTTTAACATTAAATTGTGCAATATGTAGAAAATATATCTGAAATGAAAGTACAGTTACATCTCAATGAACAATCAGTAAATTAAATTAAAACTGGAAACTGCTGTAACATTTGTTGCCATATTAAAATTGAGAGCTCAGAATTTATAGATTACAAAATGAATAGTAAATTGCATGAATGACATTTACAGACTTCACCAAAACTATGAATATAGCAAATGGTGTAGTACCCTCATAATTTTTATTTGAAGAGTTTGCTTTGCATTAGTTTCTTTGTACATGTATGTCTAAGAGGAATGTATATTTTTCATATTTTATCAGTGTCTCAGGGTTAATATAAAATAATAGAGGTACAACAGTGTGTTTGAGTTTAGCTATAGTATTCTAATGAGCGACACTGTTGGATTATCCTCATGTACATTGACATGTAGTTTTCTCATCTCTATTGCAACATGTATATTAATTATGGACATTGTGCATTTTGTATAATTGTCTCTGAAGCTCGGAATGCCAAGAAATTTGAGAAATGAGAGTAACTGAATGTAACAGAAATGACATGATCTCCTAAACTTTTTTTTTTTGTATGGTATCATTATTTTTATGTACATTATGTGTGTGTGTATATATAAACTCCAATCATGTATAAATCTGAACAAATGAACTGTATCTTTGAATTATGCAAATTTATGGCAATTAGTAGCATATGTTATGAATAAAATTCCATATTTCAAATATTTTTTTGTACCTGTGCAGCAACTGTTTTAATTTTACCTGTGGCACAATATGATACAAAAAAGTGGTACATTTCTGTCTGGGTGAATATTATGTCGTCCTTTCAAGTTGTAATTCAGGTATATGGTAAAAAATGTGTTTAATAATTTGATAATAAATGAACAGAAATGCTGTGCCAAAGACAGTGTATCGTGGATATAGAGATATACAGTTAAGTCATAAAAATAAAGATAATGGTTACCACCCAATGAGGCTTATTGCTGTGGTGTCTTAATTTATTTAACAGTGGTTCCTGCAACTGTGGAAGTTATGTAGAGTGAATGTTCAGTGCCTTTAAATTTTTCATGTTATGCAGTCTTTGTTATCCTTTCATGCTCTTCATGTGGAAATATAGAGCTATTGTAATGAGTTGTGCATTAACTCATGAAGAGCAAGTTACTGGTTTGATTTTATAGTTTTGTAAAAGCATTGTAATAAAGTAGTTATGTTCAGATATGAAGGTATGGAATAAGAAGGTGAAGGGGAAAAAAAGAAAGAAAGGAACAAATGGCTCCAGTAGCATGAAATAGAGACTGGTGTTTTTCTAGTAAGAACATGTAACAGTTGCGTGGAACTACAAAATATAAACATATCTGAAGGCATTGAGCATTCATTCTGTATAGCATTCAATGGTTGGATGACACTGAATGAATTTGGTAGGGTCTGGAAAGCAAGAACCATGGCCCATTTTAGGTATTATCCCATAGTTGCATGCGGAAAATCATGAATGACCTGTCAGGAAGTCTCTGGAGAGAGGAACATACTTAGGACCCCATAAATAAGATGCAAGAGCACTGATCAATCAATCACAACATTGGGTCAAAACATAAGACATGAAAATATGTGAGAAGTTTACTGAAATGAGAATAAAGGAGTGTATTGAATCTGTGAACACATTAAGAATCTTGGAAGGGCACACTTGGGAAAAGAAGTTTTGATTGACCTCAGATAACTGGTACTGTAATTCAGTCAGGTGATACGAACGATATAGACTAACTTATAAAGCAGAACAAGATACTATTTGTGAATTTTCTGACACAAGATTTGTAGTTTGACGTTACAGTCCCCATCACAGCATAAATGGTGAGTCCCTGAAACACGGCTTATGTTTTTGATATGGTACGCAGAACACGAAAACCAGCAACATCTCCATATATGTGACGACGCTTACCGGCACAATCAGTTTATTAGTAATCATGTTGTGATGACAGTGACTGTCGTAGTTGCACCGAAGTTACACAGGATCTGTGGGTAGCACTGACCTTTGGAGATGAAACTGTATTTAACTTCTTAGCGAATATAACTAGATTTTTACTTATGTTCTGAAATACTTCAACTTCACCGAAAAATCGGATCATCTAACTGCGGTAATCTATGATAAGTGTACGGCCATCTGTGGATAACTGTACTTTATCGACTTCCTTGACGTGTTAACATATTGAAGCGTGGTATGAATGAATGCACGAGTTTGTGTGGAGACGAAATATAAGTGTAGTTAAACTGGGTTATGTACGTTTTTCTAAAACCGTTAATAGCAACTGTAACGACGGCATCAAGAGACTAGTGAGTGTATAAAAATGGCGGAAAATGTATCCGAAAGTCATAAAGCTAATGATATGGGCATTCGTTTTGGCAGTAAAATCAATGACGTAGAAGGCAAAACCCCATTTCTAATAGGAGTTGCTGGTGGTACAGCCAGTGGAAAAGTAAGTTATGTTTGAATGTTTGTTAAAACTGTTGCATAAACATACATACATGCACGTATGTTAATACATATGTCAATGTTGGTCGTTTAGGTTACAACGTCTTGTGGTCTTGTAGGTACTGTAGATAGATACCAACGATTCGGAGAAACATACTGCCTCCCAGGGCCTGTCAGTTGTGGCACCATGGTCTTCATTTTTAGTGCCGGGGCACAGCCCTACCCTTTTTTTTAAAGGCCGTGAGAATTGGATCTATGTTCTTATGACATTTCTAACTGGGAATGATCTCAAGAATATGATCTTTAAGTATTAACATAAAGTTACTAGACAGCATGTAATTACATATACAAAAACTAGCAGAACCCGCAGGTCCAACACTGACAAGATCAAAGCCTGCCACTGGCCACAGTCCTGAACCAACTCCATCCATTTACCATCCTCACAGCCCACCTCCCAAAGATCCATCTTGGTGTTATCTTCCCATCTCCTTGGTCTGCCCTGTGGTTATTTTCCAGAAGGATAGCCTACCAAAATTCTGCATGCACCCCTTGCCTCTCCCATGTGTGTTACATGTCCAGCCCATCAGAGCCTCCTAGATTTCACTATCCTCACTGTGCTAGGTGATTGTACAATTCACGCAGCTCCTCATTAAGCAGTATTCAAATTTCCCACCTATTTCATACTTCCTAGGTCCAAATATCTTCCTAAAAACACACGATTGTATATTGTCAGAAATGTATCACACCAAAAAGTGTTCCCATTAAACATTGTAAATCTTTGTGTTCTTTTATCATAGTGAACTTTCTTTTATACACTTAGATATAATTTGAACTTAAGTGAATTATGGATTATACATATATACAATCCATCATTAAATTCACCTGCCAGTGTTCACTGTAGAGTCCCAGTTTTGTATTATACTTAATTTTGTTCAGTATTTTCAGAGATGAAACATGATGAAATTCATAGTACTTTCACTGCTTATGTTAATTTATTGCACAGAATGCACAACAAAATAAACTAGCCATATATCAATCACAGTATTAAAATTAATCCTTTGTTGTCTTTTTTAAATCTATAGTATCATCAGAATCCAACATCAAACTTTTACAACTGTATGTTATGATCATGCTTTTGAATCATTATCATTGCCTTAGTGTGTCTACAGTATGTTTTTAAGAGAAAATTATTCTTATATTTTTCAGTCTACAGTTTGTAAACGTATCATGGAAAAATTGGGACAAGTGGACATGGACCATACAGAAAGGCAGGTTGTATGCATCAGCCAGGATAGCTTTTATAGAGAGCTGACTCCTGCAGAAAAGGCCAAGGCAGAAAAAGGACTGTTTAATTTTGATCATCCAGGTGAGTGTGCATCAGTAAATATATTAGAAACTTGTGATTTAACTTTTATTCTTAATGATAGGTAATTTACATCCTCCATATTATTGATAAGAATATATGATTGTTTGTAAGACTTGAGGTTCTCACAGCGGTGAGTATGAAGATTTCTGTCTTCTGGGTTATTGCGCTGTGTAGTCTGGTCGATGTTAACATCGACCAGACTACACAGCGCAATAACCCAGAGGACAGAAATCTTCATATGATTGTTTAATTCACCGGAGCGTGTGTCATAAATATCTGATATTGAATTCTGCATTAAACTTAACATAAGTATTTTTATATTTTGTAGCAGATTAATTGAAGACATGTAGACATGCTTGAAAAGATCTTTTTAAAAAGTCATGTAAATTATTCTAACTGCAGTCTAGGAAAGGACATGTCTTCAGTAATTCTGTTGAAAAATTGATGTTAGTGCTTTATGGAAATGTAAATAATTCCATGTACACATGATAGTACCGCCACGGTGGTCTAGCGGTTAGAACGCTGGGCTTGTAATCCTGGGGTCCCGGGTTCGATTCCCGGCGGTGCCCGAATTTATAACTTGTGTTGGGCAATTCCGTGGTCTAGGCAACACGGAGTTTTCCTCCGTGGCATCCCAACAATTACTCCATTCACACACAGAAGAAGGCAATGGCAAACTACTTCTGGATCATCTGCCAAGAACGTATATGAACAGGTCCCAGTCCAAGAAAAAGATGGAAGGATCCTGTTCATATGGACCTGTTGTCAGACAGAACACTAATAATAATAAAAAAAAACACATGATAACCAATTTCAAGTTATACTGTTGTTAACATTTCATACTAATGATACAAGGCATCAGTTAGTTTGGGTGACTGACAGAATTTTCTGTCACACTTGAGAGTCTTGTACCTGAATAGCATGTAAAGTTTGGTGGAACTGGGAAAGAAACCCATGAAACCTTTGTGCAAACCTTCTGAACCCTGCCTCATGAATAGGTTTTTTCAATGCCAAAATTATCATGTGTTGGTTGAAGATTATCCATACGTAGCAGGAACCGTCATTCATTGTTCATACTTGCTACAGTGTAGATTTCATGAGGAATATAATTTGTGAAAATTTATGCCTTACCACCAGGTGTACCATGGCAAATTGCAAAAGAGTTTATTAAAGGCCACAGAGGTGCCTGTTGGAGTCATGTACCCTGCTGTAGGACAATGCACCCGCATGCAGAGTAATGCAGAGTAATACCTGTGGTGGGATTCTTCACCCATCATAATATTTACATTGTACTCAGTGTATTTACCTTCTTCAGACATTTTATTGTTTATTATTCTCAAAGATATCCTCAGGGATCAAAGCTGCTAGATCAGTAGACTGAATGAATGGGTGCAGACAAGAGGAGAGCAAATTGGATAACCAATTTTTTCTATCTCTTTTTTCCCCTGTTTCTTCCAAGTCGTTTATAAAATGTTAGCACCATGTAATAATCTATATTTCACTAATTCTCTAGCACTCATTTTTGTTGTCCATGACATTCCTACATACTGTGTACCAAATTTTATGTTCAATGTACATTGCTTAAATCATGCTAGTCTGCATCTATTTTGTGATTTTTTCACAGAGAAGTGTTCCCCATTCCCAGCATCTCACACAGGAGGTTGTCTTGTATCTGTACTTTGTGCTGTACTTTATAAACACACTATGTCCTTGCATAATTAATTCCCTATACCATTGTCTTTTTACACACATTGTGAACACTATTTTCTGTGGGAAAGATGTTACCTGTTTTGCAAGAAGGGTAGCTTTTGCACATAATAAACTGATCATGAAATTCTAAATTACTTCCATTTCCAGCCTCATACATGCCTTACATTATTTAAGAAGTTATGACACAGATTATACTGTTTTTGCTGTTGTTTATATGTAAATAGTAAATGCTTCTGCCACAGTAAAATCTCATTAAAAATTTCATTACATGGGAGAAAACTGGGCTAATAACACTACATACTGTAGTTTTAAATGGAATGGGATAAGGGTTAAGATATTCTGTATAAATAATGACAAAAAAGAAACTGGTACTCATACAGAGGACTGGAACTGTTATTTATCAGCTGTCCCATAAAAATAATTGACTGTCTTGTTTGAGCCAATTTACATTTTCGTGTGATTTCCAGATGCTTTCAATAATGATCTGATTCTACACACTGTACAAGACATACTTGCTGGAAAGAAGTGTGAAATACCTGTGTATGACTACAGAACAAATTCAAGGTATGTGTTCTAACTGCTGCTTAATTTGCTGTGTTGTAAATGCAAAGAGAGGGCAGTGATACAGACTCAGTATGATCATTTTGATGGAAGGAGAATTGTGATAAACAAGCCAACAAATCTTTTATGCTGCTCCATTATGCATTTTCATTTCTAACTATCAGATCATGCTACCTCTATCTTCAGGGTTAAAGTGAGAATAGTTACGATGATGATGGTTTGTGTAAGGTTAGGTGGAGGATTGGGCCCATGGGAAGTTTGGCCAAAAACAGCCATGGGATTTGGGGACAGGGTAGATGGAGCCCAGTCTGGATCAGTGGGGACAAGGAACAGGAAAATCCTGATGTGGATACTTTTCCTTTACCTCACTCCTCTTTGCCTGGACTTGACTCCATTTCTCATCCCACTCTTGTACTCTGGCCAGATTTTCTGTGCTTCCTGTATAAATTGTCAACATCTGAACCTTTCTCACTTCAACCCTGAAGAATTTTCACACTCTTAAAACTTTGGCATCATCACTACCCAATTTCACTGCAGTTTGTTAAAACTTCATACTAAGTTCATCACAATAACATGCAATCAATATTACTAAATTGCAGAAAGGAAACTACTTGCACTAAAAAACATTTTACTTCCAAGAATGCTTTATATTATGATATGTAGTCTTGGTGGTTGCCATTTTTTGGATGAACCACAATTTTTATTTCATTGCTGTGAAAATCTTAAATCTCACAAAGTGTTTTATATCCTCAGCACAGACGAGTGGAACTGATGTAGCATCTGTTTCCTTGTAATCCTAAAATGTTTTTGGATGTAGAACTGCAAGAATTAAAATGGTATATATGATCTTGGGTTCAAGGGTGACTGTGAAAGATGGTAAAAATAGTTATTATACTATTTCTTAATTTATTTTCAGGTGTGATAATCAGTTCACAACAATATACCCAGCAGATGTTGTTTTATTTGAAGGGATTTTGGTATTTTATTTTCCTGAGATTCGGGAATTATTTCATATGAAGCTCTTTGTCGATACTGATTCTGATACAAGATTAGCACGTAGAGGTAAGAAGAGAACTTATAATTTATATTCATTTAATACAGTATAAAAACATGTAAATATTAATGTACAGTACATACATGAATTTTTAATTTTATATAGGTTTGAAGTTTTATAGTGTTATAGCCTTTAGTTAATCAAGATAGAAGTATCTGTAAGAAAGTATTACTACTGGATGATTAAGAACATTAAGGTTCACTGTGTTGAAAACTAGTCTTAATGTGTGAGTTGCATTCATTCACAGTACAAAGTGAAGATACAATTTGAACATCCTTTGCACTATTGAAATTTATTTTAACAAACATCATTACACACATACAATTTCCTCATCTCATATTTTAATGTTAATATATGTCTAATAAGTAATAACAATATAATGATGTAGTCAAATGATTTATGAAGTCTATAACTTTTATGAGAGATGGGCTGGGCATGTAGCGTGCATGGATGGGACAAGAGGTGTGCACCAGGTACTGGTTGGGAAACCTGTACGGAAGAGACCGCTGGGGAGACCTAGATGTAGATGGGAGGATAATATCAGGCAGGATCTATGGGAGATAGGAGTTGAAGGAGACTGGATTTTGTTGGCCCAGGACAGAGTCCGGTGGAGGGCTTTGGTTAATTCGGTGATGAACCTTCGGGTTCGGTAAGCCATCTAGTTAGTTAGTTAGTTAGTTATAACTTTTATGACAGTCTGTGCATGTTGGGGAAAACTTGAGTGCCATCGGGTGGTTGTTATTTGTGTATCACAAGAATTGCTGTTGCTTGCTGTTAAAATTATGTTGACAGTTAATATTTGTCTCCGACCTCTACCTTCTGCCAATATGAATTATGTTAGGTTGATTTCCAAGCTCCATTTCTTTGAAGTTTGCAGTATACATCATGAGTTAAATAATCCCTCATATTTGTCTTGCTTCTAGTTCCGAGAGATATAAAAGAAAGAGGCCGAGACTTGGATCAAGTGTTAAATCAGTACATGTACTTTGTGAAGCCTGCTTTTGAAGAGTTCTGTTCACCAGTAAGCATCTTTATTTTCATATGCAATTGATGATTTATTTCAAACAGAGAAGTCTCACACTAACAGTTACTTCAGGCTAATACCATTAGGTTGTCACAAAGCACAGTCTAGATACTTTGATACTTTGTTCTGATGAGCGCAAGTAAAAAATTTCACCCAATGCTCAATCAAAATCAGATATCCTAAGTAATGGCCGCAGTGATTTCATTAATCATGTCAAGTAAATAGTACAGATGTAATCTTAATACTGTTCAATTTCAAAATAGACCTAAAAATATGTTAAAGGCCAAGTTTGAAATCATACATTCTTTACAATTCCTAGACATTGTCTGCATCCTTTAACCTGTCGACGTGGTAGTTTAAATACCCCGCATATACTGCTGTCGTGCTGTTCCTGCGGTAGTATTTTTTAAATGCCCGTTTAAATTTTGCTGTAAAATACTCTTTTTTTCATAACTTTTGAACTATATGAGATATAATTATGAATTTTTCACTGAAATCCTCTTAAAAGATGGTTTTATAATCTTACTTTATAAGATGAGATGTGTGAGCAGTGGAAGCAAGTCGATTAGAAGTTTAGTTTCAGAAAAAAACGGAGTGTACAACAGCCGGTTCTTTGAATAGTAAGATCTAAGTGTAGGCTTTTGCACAATGCCCATCAACATAAATAGAGCCAAAAGAACGTAAATATCGTCCACTGTAACATCTTGCCACTTCCTAATCCTAGAGCGAAATGTGAGAGGATTGGCACTTTTTGATATTTCTTGCTGAGCATATCTGTTGGTTTGATCAGCAATGTGCTGCACAAGTGCTATATCGAAAATATTTTTGAATGAACTCACGACATCTAGTTCAGCAGTGTCGAACTGGGGACCACATACATTACAAAATGCTTCTCGTCTAGCAGGAAATGAGTCTATATTTTCCCACAAAAACTTGTTGGAAACCACACCTGCATGTACGATGTCGTCCTGTCGACCACCACTACCATTATCACAATCACTATCGCTAAACATGACAGTTCCCGGTGTCACAAACTGTGTATAATCAATGTCAAATACACTATCATCGTCCGAACTATATTCACTTATACTATCATCTTCTAAAACTTCATTTAAAACTTGTATTTCTTCAAGCTCCGTCAAGGGTCGACTTGTCAAAGAGAAAGCCATTGTAAACTACCAGGTCAGGCGTTTATTTTTAGACTCTCCCTTGCAGGTCATTGGAATGTAACCCTGTTGCCACATGTATACACATAGAGCTTTATTTCCACAACAGGCGAGAACAAACCTCATCGCGCTGGCGTTATTTATTCCATACTTATGGGCGTTTTAAATTAGGCTTTGAGGCTCGCGTGTGTATACGTAAAACCACAAGAACTTTAATTTAAATGCCCGCGTGTGTACACGTAAAACCACGTCTGAGGGTTAAGTAAGCATTTTCTGGAGTAAATGCATTTGCAAAGTATAGTAAATGTTTTAGGTGCTTTTTGTATGAGAAAATGCACATTATATTTTGGTAACTGACAGTGAGGTCTTCTGCCTTGTGACACCATGCAGTCTTGCAGTTGGTTACTACCAATGTTACCACCTTCATGTGATTGGCTTTTTTAATACCCCTTTTGCTCCTCAAGGAGCGTAGGTGCCTCCTTTTCGAAGTTTCTTTATCTGTTATACATTTGGTAGGACTCCTTGGACAAGTGATCAGCCCAAGCACACGAGACCCATGCCTCAGACCGTGCAGCCACTGTGGCCAGTGTGATTAGCTTATAGTGAAACAAAACTTATTTATTATCCCTCAGGTTAATTTAGATTTTTCTAGAACTGTATGTAGAAGGCATTAACACTTCATCAGGCTTAGATATCATGTTTTGCAATAATCTTTATCATGATTACAGAACTTTTCTTCAAATTTTGAAATGTGCCTAACAGTATGGAAGTAGAGTTCTTCATAAGATGCCAATAGTTGGTTGGCTAGTCATGGAACCAGAATGCTTTTATTGTGTTCACAACAGGCTGCCTTTGGACTCTCTCTTGAGCCATATGTGTCCTCAAACTCTATTTCTTTAAAACCCATTTTAATATTTTCCTGACATCTACATGTAGGTGTGCCAAATGGTAAATTTTTATGAGTTTTTCTGGCCAAATTATTAATAACAGTAATTTGTAGTTTAAACATTATTTGAAACTTATTTGTGCGTTAATAGACTAAAACCAGACAAAACATTCAGTATTGCAAAAAACATGTGGAAAAACTGTGATATGTGAAATGTACATTACTTCCACATTCCCCATTGATTTGACCAAATCTGTGCAAATTCTGATTTGATTTGTGTTTTGTTTCACAGACTAAGAAATATGCGGATGTTATAATTCCTCGTGGGGCAGACAACACTGGTGAGTAACTGTTACATTTCAGTATTTTGATGGGACACACGTGTCATATCTGTGTGGAGAACGTATGAATAGTATAGCATAATTTCTTGTTTCTTTTGAGTTTCACTTTTCATATTGGATAGTGAAACACTGCACATGTCTGGAATCCATAACCTACTGTTTACAAGGCAGATAGTTTGCAAATGTGGTTTCAGATGAGTCTGCAGGAATGGTAAGTTTGTGTTCAGTTTATGAGACCATAATGAATCTTACAATTTCTTGTGCTTAATTGAAGAAGTATAGTCCAACATACAAGACATATTTCTGAAATACTTATAAAATTGTATACACACAAGGGGAGCACCGTGATGCTAAAGAAATCTATTGTGTGGTATGTTCAGTTGCTGTGAATGTATTGGTTAAAGTACCGGGTTTACAATTTATGTCTTTCGAGGCACGCCCGCACTGCGCGGTCGGCTGGCGGTCTGTTGACGTGGGCGGGACTAGTCCGTGTTCTTCCCATGAGTCACAGGCGAATCAGTTTCATTGCGTCTCTTGTAGCGGATTGACGTTGATAATATGGTGTATAGTATTAAGCAACGTGTGTTCTTAGTCGAAACATGTGCCAAATATTCATCCTACGGAAGATGCCCCCGTAAATTTCGCAGACATTTTCCCGGTGTAAGTGTTCCTAGCAGGCCCATGATAAAGAGCTTAGTAAAAGAATTTTGTAGTACGGGATCAGTTTTGGATAAAAAGAAGAACAGGAAACGACAATTCATTTCGGCAATATCCCAGAAGAGCTTCGTCGAGTATTTAGAAATATGTTAACGAGATGTGAAGCTTGCCTGCAAGCACAAGGAAGTCACTTTGAACATCTTTTGTGATTTAAGGTAAGAACAATTAATGTAATAACATGTATCAGTGACGAGAAACACTCGCAGCTCCCTGTTACTAGCGGCAATGAAACTGATTCGCCTGTGACTCATGGGAAGAACACAGACTAGTCCCGCCCACGTCAACAGATCGCCAGCCGACCGCACAGTGCGGGCGCGCCTCGAAAGACATAAATTGTAAACCCGGTATTACAGCCTTATTTTATGTTTACTTTTAAAATAATTGTCATTTATTATCAAAACTGCTGTAAATCATGACTTCTATACATGGTAATACACTGATCAATGTAGTCCATGGTGTGAGTACATGTATTATACAAATCAAAGATGTACTTTGGCTTCACAGTTGATTTGCCTGTCCCCTTAATCACATCATCTGAGTCATCTTCTCTATATATTCTGCTTCATTTCACTTTCATGAAGCCCATAAAGACACACAAGGCCAAGAGATCAGCTGTGAACTCAGTACAGTACCAACACACAATTATGGAACTGTCTTTGATCGATTATCAATGAGACCAAACCACAGCACTGGAGGACCAGACATTGCTGTTCATAGTAAATATTATCAGGAAGAAAGAGGGCAAATGCAAGGGAGGAAAAAGAAACAGATGTTCATTGGTGTTAATCGTGTAAATGAACCTTCAATCAAACTCTGCTGATATGTGGTGGCATCTTTTCTGATATTTAAGTTATAAGGAGTGGTATGCCAAATCTGAGTTGTTGTTTTTTTGTTTTGGTGCTGGTAGTATTTATTCTTTTTTATTTACATTGTTGTAGTGAATTGTATTTCTTCATTAGTGCTTGGTTTATTTCTTTATGCCATTCTGATGCTTCTTCTTACAATTGTATTTCTTTACTGTGAGATGCCTTGGTATGTGAACTTTGCCCTGTTCTTGCTCCTTTGCTCTCCTCTTTATGTAGTGTTCATTGTATGGTAAGGGTAATATTTGGACCTAAGAATGAAGAAGTAGCAGGAGGGACCAGAAAATTATATGATGAATTGCCTTAAATATACTCTACACCAAATATTATTATGATGACCAAATCAAGGAGGGTTAGATATGTTGGACATGTAGCAATTTTAGAAATTCATACAAGGTAGGGACCAGCTGAATGACTGGTAGCATCTCAAGAACAGTCCTCCATTGAATTTGGTGGTTATTTATATTGGTCTTCCAGGTTGTGATGCCATGTGGACTTGTAGGTAAATACCATTGTTTCAGAGGAACACATGCTTCTGTCTTTAGCCTTGGAGATGGTACTATGTTTCTCAAAAACTTTATTATCTACCTAGATGTTCACACAGCATCACAACCCAGAAAACCAACTCTGACATCTTTGCTGCCATGATTATTCATCTCATGGAGTGAGTGAGTGAGTTAGTTGGTTAGTTAATTAATCAGTCATTCAACATTATTAAACAAGGAAACAATTAGTTACCTTGAAAGACCAATCTGTAGATGAAGATTTCTGTCTTCTGGGTTATTGCGCTGTGTAGTCTGGTCGATGTTAACCAACGTTTCAGAGGTCATACTGCCTCCGTCATCGCCCTGATGACGGAGGCAGTATGACCTCTGAAACATTGGTTAACATCGACCAGACTACACAGCGCAATAACCCAGAAGACAGAAATCTTCATACTCACCGCTGTGAGAACCTCAAGTCTTACAATCTGTAGATGTCATGAAAGTTTATACAGTCATTATATTGATATTTAAGGCCCACAGATTTCCATAAATGAACACACAACAAAATGTAGGATAAATGAATACACTGACTGATGTTCTCTTTAATTTGCTGATTTAGTTGGAAGAGGAGACATTGTTGGAAAGGATCTTAGTTTAATTATAATGAATAATAATAATGTATTTAAGTGAACAGGTATTTATAACTAATAAGAATTAGTGCCAGTTTTGTAGTTGAATAATTTAATAGCTATTCTTTAAATGTACCAGTGACTTATACTTTCAAATTAAACTAATTAGCCAAGTAATAATTAGTTTCATAAAAGATTGATGTATTCATTAGTCTTATTTTATTTTTTGTCGCACCAGGGAATTTTGTGTCTATCTGCTGACAAGCTGGGAGCAGTGACATTAATAGGGAAACAAATATAAATGGTTTCAACATACACTTAAATATATATAAAGGACTTTGTATACCGTGATGTTAGATGACATATTCTTTTTGGCTCACGGTATTGGATGGTATAACTCTCGACAACAAAATTTATATTTTTATAGCATGTGTTCTAACATGATGTGGATTTCTTATAGCAATACTTGTTATTCTAAGTCACTTACAATGACAATGTATTTTTATATGTGTTTGTGTAATGTTTATGTGTGGTATTCATAAATATTAGTGACTGAATTAATGAAGCTCATATGATGTATCTGTTCATGGTTGTGTAACTTAAACTGTGTTACCATTTCAGCATCATACACCTAGCCAGTGGAGTCTGTAATTAGTGTTATGCAATTGAAAGCAAGTTATTTATTCTGCATTTCATTTACTGGTATATCAGAAATTTCTGTAATGTAAATAGATTTGTCAGCAGTTTGCTTTTTATAGTCATTTCAGAGTTGTAGGAACATTGTAGATGTTGTTTCTTCACCTTTATGACCTGCCTAGCGAGTTAGTTCAACTGAATGACATAGAGACAGAGCCCAGGACAGGGACCGGTGGAGGGCTTTGGTTAACTTGGTGATGAAGCTTCGGGTTCTGTAAGTCATCTAGTTAGTTGTAGAGACATGTATGATTATTCAATCAATTTTGTATCCAACTTTATAGAAAATAAGCTTGGGAAGATTAACTTGGTACTATTTAACATCCTTACTACTTAATGTTATGGTCGAGTGATTAACACTCCTGTTTTTTATTTGGGAGGTCCTGGGTTCAGATCTCAGCCTGGAGACTAGCTATCCTGACTTTTTCATGGCTTTCCTCAGTCCCTCTGGACTGGTGTCAGTATAGTATCTTAAATTAGGCCACTTCAACTTCCTTCCACATCCTTTCATCCACTATCATCCTCTCATTCAGTGCTATGTAGTCTGAGCTACTGACAAAGTGTTGTTAAATAAACTATAAATAAATATAACATCCATACTGTTGTCAATGTGTGGAATGAGAAGGCGTGACCAGCTGCCACTGCCTCCACCCCTCCCACAGTGATGTCAGTATGCTGTGTGTGCCAGCTTCTTGGAGCTTCTACAGGATTCTGAATTATGTCACCAGAACTTTAATTCTCTGGGGTGGATTAGAATATATGAGAACTTCAACAAACAATTACTGAACTATAAATTCTGGGTGCTTGGTCGTGGAGCCCAGTCATTAGAACAGCAAGTGAAGTGTCAAGTTCTTTGTATGTGAGTGAAGAAGTAGACAAGAAAACATGTGATCTAGAAGCCAACAGACTAAAAGATGTGAAGAGTAACTAATAGATAACAGTTATTTCAAGCGTTATTATTTCATTTGCTTCAAGTAAAGTATAGAAGAAATCATGAATTGTAATACATGAGTGAAATAAATCCATCTTTTGTTATGAAGAAATTGTATACATTACAGTACATCACCATGATGAACCTGATGTTCATAGTATGTGTAATAGAAACCAAGAACATACCTAAAGATTTCCAGCAACATGATAAAGGACTCTAATGAGTACAGATGTATAGTCGTTAAATCAATATACATGCAATGGTAAGTCTTAACCATGCCAGATATTTCAAATTGCAGTAGACTTGATGCACTTTTAATGAACCTGCCTTTTCTCTGAGAAGTATCTCACCCACACTTACATAACCATTAAGATTGTAACTATAGACCTGTATTAAGAAACAAACTTGTAAACTTGTACTCTTCCTACGGTCAAGACACTGCATATCTGTTAACTGAGATTTGCTATATGTTTACTGTACATTAACTGTATGTTGCAGTGACACTGAAATTCTGAAGGTGGTGTTCATGCTACAACATGAGCGATAAAGTCAGCAGGTTACTTTGTCAATAACTGTGGCTTAAAGAACCTGTGGACTTGCATCAGTCTCAAAATGAATAATGAAGACAGTAGTGGTATCCAAGATCATTTTTTGCAGTTTGCCTTGATCATAGGAAACATGCAACAGACGGGCAGGCAAATGTAGATGGGCCCATAAGGTGTTTTTCACTCATGTAAAACAACAAATTAAGTGCTTTCAGTATATATAGAAATGAAATTGTTTGTTAGTCTAAAAGTTTTTAATGAAGGTGTGCCATAATACTGATGCATATTCTTGGACATGTTCCTTTGCCTGTTGTTTTAAGAACACACAGCATTTCAGAAGTGGCTCCACTTCTGTCATCAAGTAAAACTATACAACCTAATCAGTTGGGTCTAATCTGAGCCCCCAGATTAGCATTTTAAATTGACCCAGTTGATTGAGTTGTATAGTTTTGCCTGGTAACAGAAACAGAGCCTGCTTTTCAAATGTATGTGTTTTAAATGTCCAAGATTGTGCATAATTTGAAATATTTTGGATTATATTGCAAGTGTTTGTAAACATGGTACCTAGTAACACATTTAGATCTAATGAAGTGGTTTTGCAATTTATAATATTGCATAATAAGAATCTTTGTGAATTATACATGACCTACGATATTAAGAGAAAGGATATGATGGGCTGGGCATATAAACTGGATAAGGGAGACACAAAATGCAGCCAAATTTTGGTGGGGAAAGCTATATGCAAGCAGTCAGTTGGAAGACAGAAGAATATGGGAAGATAACATTAAGATGGATTACAGGAATATAAGTTTTTGGTACTTGAGTTGACACAAGTAGCATGTCTATTGTAGAAGTAGTTTACATTGAGAAAATTCTGGGTGAAACTCAGTTTCACAACCTGTGTATGCATGACTCTCTTGTATGGAATAATCGTAATGGAGAGAGATTACTATATACTTTTATGAATTTCTTAATTGGTTTCCTAAATGTATGAACTTTGTTACCTGACTTTTATATCATTCCAGTATTTGAGCTATGATCAGTATTCCTCCTCCTTAAAAATAGCTTGTCAGTTTGGTGTTGTAACTGTGCCTGGAGAATGCACTTTCTTGGCCACAGAAATTTAGAATATATACACTCATTGGAACAAGACACTAGGTTTCAAATACCATAGATAATATTACTTCCAAGTAATGTAAAGAACATGCAGAAATCCAGTGAACATTTGAATTAGTATGTAGGGAGTTACAGTATTTGGGTGTGGACTGAGTTTATCTCGCTTGGGATAAAATCCATTGGTCGGCTCTTGTGAACATCGTAATGAAACTTTGGGTTCCAGAAATGATAGAGAATTTTTTGACTATTTAAGTGATCATCAGTTTTTCAAGGACTTAGCTCCATGAAATTGTGATTTATCTCAAAATTGTCAATTCAGTGAACATTTTATCAACACAAAGTACATATGTACATGCTAAATTATACTTTGCTTGCTCTTCATAAATTATTTTGCCTTCTTCTGTTGCTCTGTCCTTCATGGTATATATCTTAGTTTACTTTGCCTGCTTATGTTACCAATCTGCTACTGCTGAGAAGTGTAACTGATAATCTTTACAAATTTGTATCTTTGTCTCTGGTAGTGATTGACCAACCAGTATCTGCAGGCTCAGTCTTCATATGTTATTACTCTTAAACTATGAAGTAGATTGAATCCTTACTATATTTCATCTTCTCAAGCTTTTACATTCTATGTATTGAATAACAAATTTTTATCAGTTTAAAATTAGACTATAAATTCCATAATCTACATGTAAAACTCATCAGTGGCTCATAATTCTTGAATTGTAGAAAAAATAAATGACTCAATATCTCCATCCTCATTGCAATTATCACTTTAATTTACAGTAGTTCCAAAGTGGTGTGCATAGATGTGTTTCTATTTATTAGCCCAGAAAAGAATATTGTTTCCACATTGTATTGTTGCTTGTGCTATGACCCAAAATATTATTAGGAAGATGAATCAAATTATCTTTTTAAATTAGAATCTAATCTAAAATATTACATTTATATAAATTGTTGGTTGATGATTGAGATTGTAACAGCAGATCTGCAGCAAATTTTTATTAGGGTTTAGGGTTTAGTGATTTCAAAAAGTTTTGTAGTTCCTAACATGTTGCTTGTAGAATAATGGGCTTAATGCTGAAAGGGGGTTATTTTAAGGCAAAAATATTTTGTTTGTGGATTTTTTTGTTAATGCCGTTCGTATTTAAAATTATTCATCTTGCCTGTACTTTTTTTGTTGTTGTTTATTATTGCATATATTTTCATTATAATCATTTGTGTGATTAACGTGTAGTATGCAGTACAACAAACTTACATGTCATGATGTCAGATGTATTTCATATTTGGGGACTAGAATTGATTTATTTCAGCTTAGTAATGAATTTAATTTAAAATAATAATTAGTTTTTTATCTCAATTTGTTGAACTTGGCTAATTCTCTAAGGATATTAAATAGTATTATTGGTTCTTTCCACATGAGACTGAACCGAAAGTGGGATTGGCAAGAAACATACAGGCAACTTGATGTATCGTTAGGCTGAGGTTGTTGGATTCCCATTCTAATGGGTTACTTTGTGTTGGTTTTTGCGTTACAGTGGCGATTGACCTGATAGTGCATCACATCTGGGATATTTTGCATGGAGCTGTGAGTCACAAGTTCGGCTTAGGAGCAATGAGCAATTCATCATGCTAGCACTAGCTCTGACACACTTAGCAGTAGACATCTGGTCATAACTTGTGCCATGGGCAGCCGGCCAGCCAGGCTGCTGGTGGGGAAAGGGATAAGTAAGGGAATGATTAATTACATCTGATTATGATGTGGTTGAGAATATTCCCGTAGAAACAAAATTATTCTGCTCAAGTAATACATAATGTGCTTCATGTCTGGTAAGTTAATTTTATACCATTTGTAAATAGCTCCTTCTCAGGAAGCGGTAGAATTCTTAATAATATGTTGAAGTGCCTGTGTAAAGTTAAAAAACAAGCTTTGTTAACTCTACAGAAAGTTTCAATTTGTCTGTAGATTCTTCATTTAAAGATGTACTTCACCATAATTGCAAACAAAAAGTGATTTATCCGTGATATGTTGCATATTGACAGTATTAAGTATAACATTATGTGGCTGAAAAATTTGACACACCATTTTTAAGCAAATAAGTCCAGTGTTGTATACAGCATGTTGACTAGCTGTCTACTAAAGGAGTTGTGTAACAATGCAGTTGCAAACCATAATATTTTGGGATGTAGAGGGCCACATGTCTTTAGTTATTTTGTCTGATTCAATGCTGGTTTGGTTATTACTGGACCGATACTTTGTCTAAGAAGCATTAATATTGTATGTTGGAAAGGTGGGTCTGATGCTGTCATTTCTTAATTCACAGGAATCTAATTATTCTTATTCAGAACCTGTTTTATCACATCCATCAATAAATATATTGTACTTAGGCTGCCTCTTTGCTCTTGAGTATAACTGTGGTCTGCTGTTGCATCTTGCAGGAGCAGAGGGATATAGTTTTCAGTATTATTTTGATCTGAGTTGCCTTTAATTATACATTATCCCCTATTAGAGGTCACTGGTATAGAAAAAGCTATAGTATGGAGTGTTCTAAATGTAGAACTAGTGCCACCATGATTCTCAGTATTCTCTAACAAAACTCTTTTGACAGTGGCTGTCTTCTGGGTTGTAGCGTCATGTAGTCTGCTAGAAGTTTACCAATGTTTCAGAGATCCTTGCTGCCTCCATCATCAGGGCAACGAGTGAAATCCTACATAAAAAAATGTTTTTTCATTATATTTAGCTTGTCTTCTGAGCTGTGACACTGTAGTCATGTAGGTGATTACTGGTGTTTCAGAGAACTGTGCTTCCTCCATTTGCAGGAAGTGATGGAGACAGGAGGTTCCTCTGAAATGTTAGTAATCACCTGTCTAAACTTTCAGTACTGTATAAAGAAAAAGAGGAAGAGTGTCCATGCTACCACTTTGACTCAGGAGGCTTGGGAAGCTGGTAAATAACAAAGTAATTGGAAAATAAGTAGGATCTGTTGGAACTGATAGGAATCATGGTAATGATGCAAGATTTATTGACTCAATGCTGCATTATTCCAGAACACTAGATGTTCCAGTTGAGCATACCCAGCCCATCTTATTTCCTGTAAATGTTATTGAAGTTATGATTCTAGACCAGAAATTTTTGTTTGTAGATAAGACTGTTTATCATTAAAATATTTTAAATCACTAGACCATAGAAACATTTGTTAATGCTTACATTTTAGGGACAATGTTGTGGTTGAAATACTTTCTGTGAAAATGATGTAGAAGCAATCAAATCTGTCTCATGGAGATGCACAGTGAATATTAGCATAATGTACCAAAGCAGTTTACCTGAAATGTGAATTGATGAATTATGTATAGAAGAAGTACTTCCTACATTATATTTAAAAACTGAAATGTTTGATAAAGCTAGACGCAATCCATTTGTTAAGTGACTGTTGGCATACAATCCCACCAAGAACACTCTATAGTCTAAACATTTCTTGTTTTCATATGCAAGACCATTTTTCATGCTAATGTTGATTTGGGCATCTATCTCCTGTTATAACTGGAGATGTAGTTGATTTGGTGTTATTATTACTTACTCAGATCAGTAGTTTAACCCTTTGTCTGTCATTCCCAGGACTAGCATACGCTATATCATGTTGTCATGCATGTGATAGTCCGGTCTATAACACTGGTTTCCCCTTCCCAATGACATCAGAATGACCAGCAACAAATTGTATATGCTCCGCTGTCTTTCAGTAAACGTGGAATTATTTATATGTTTCTTCTGGTCACCAGAGTTAGTGACAGTCATGGGATCAAATATTGTATTGAACAGTGGAATTAAGGTTAAAATATTATGGAAGTAATGATATATATTACAATAGCTTAGGTCAGGTCATCTTATCAGTACTGAAAATGCAAGTCAGATATTAGAGACTACATTTGCTGGAGTTAATAATTGTTTATTTTTTATTTTTAAGCAAATGAAACAGCCATAGTAGTCAGCTTGTAACAATTTCTTTTAATAATTCAAGAACAGATATAATATATGCAGTAAACTTGAATATTTTTATAACTTAAGAAGTGCACAAGTTTTGTTACAATACCCCAGAATTCGTATTGCCTGTACTACTTATAATATATAAAAATATGTTGCTGCTAGAATGTTTTCATCAGTGGATGTAAAAACATTCATAGTCTTCTCAACTTGGTCATGAAGAAATAGCAGTTTTGTTATGCACATGGGTCTAATGAATTGCACAAATACTAATCAATATAGAATTAAAATTAGACAATTTCATGTTTAAAACTCAGCTAATAAATATTTTATATGCTACATACACTTTCTATGATGTTTTGTTTGACATTTCTTACATTCCGTCCTGCCTATCTGTCAGAAATATTTCAATTGTTCATAGAAGACAGAAGAATTAGTTCTGTAACATTTGTTTCTTCAAATAGTGGTATATAACACATTCCACAATGAGTGAAAAGAAATCAGTGGAGTATTTTATTTTTTATAAACTTATCATTGCATGAAAATTTCTTGCTTGCATGTTAGCAAGAAACTGTTTTTACAGATAAGGCAGGTGATAAGAATGTGGCATTAATGCTTGCACATATTATAATCCAAGATGCTGTTGTTTATTTAGTGGAGGCCAAATGAATTTTAATTATTTTACATTTTAAGAATTACGCTGCAGACCAGTGTCTTTCATCTAAAGTCTGAGGAGAAACACTACCATATACTATTAAAGTGTTTCCACTTTAAAATATAAATGTGATACATGGTACTTAATGTGGCATTTTTATGAGAATTTTAGGAATGGCACAGACTGAAAAGTGATGCTTTCCAAAACTTGTATGGTAGCTGTTCAGTATTTAAAACCCAAAATAGATCTAATTGCTGTCTACTATAAAAATTTGTGATTAGTCATTGTCTTCAAAAAATGACGTCATCAACAATGCCAAATATAAACAAACTCGGCATTGTTGTGGAACACAACAATGCCAAATATAAACAAACTCGGCATTGTTGTGGAACACAACAATGCCGAGTTTAGTGTCTTACTCAAGATTTTAAAACGCAACCCCCCCCCCCCCCCGAAGGAGGGGTTGGTCAAGTGTTTTAACCCTCCATTCGGGCGGTTTAGTTTAGTTTCTTACACAAGATTTTAAAACGCAACCAACCCCCCCGAAGGGATTGGTTGCTTTTTAAAAACTTGACCACTCCCTCCGAGGAGCTCCGAAAGGAGCGTTCTGCCCTAGTATTTAAAAATTATTTCAGGCATGTTTTAGAAGATAAAGAGAGAGATTACATAATTTGTGCATTTACTCTGTAGGATAAATGGTACTTTTTAGAGCTTCATGAATTATTTCTCAAGCTTAATAAAGGAAAACATGTTTTGTAGCTTTTTCATAAATTTTTAAATAATTTTGTGCTGTTGATGATGTGATTGGAAAGGTATAGTATTTGGAGTGCGTCAAAGTTTCATAGGTGTTCTTTTCATTACATCGTGGATAATACCATTGGTAGGGAAACCAAGGGAGTAACAATTTCAGCACTGATATCAAAGGACCCATAAGGTTTTCTTTGCTGAAGTGCAAATAGCACCTAAAAATCTAGGACTCAGCTGGAAATATGAGTTACACATGTCTTCAATGCATTCTTTTTCTGAGTTAATTTCCATGTTTAGAATCTCTTACAAATATGGGACATTGTTTTTTTTGACCAATGAATTATTCTTCTGTGTCTGGCATAGGAACATCTGATTAAAGTGTGCATTTGTTATTTTAATTTTTGGCTCTGTTAATATTGTGTTAAACAGTACCTTCAGTGTTCATTGTAAACATATATGTATGAAAGATTAACTTTTTCTTAAAGATGCTATTTTCAAAATAATATGAGAAAAGTATGTTATTTGCAAGTGACACTTATCAAATTGGTATCTAGATTTAGGATGTGACATATTATAGTTATACATTTTATTAATGTTTCTTTCTTTCATTAAATGTGATCAAAATGTGGAGATATCCAACTCTTTATTTATAATTCTGGTTACTGAAACTGTGAATGAATAGAGAAGCGTCTGCGGAAGTGTATGACACTCATTCATTCAAAAAGTAATGTTTCCTTGATGTCCAAAAAAATAAAAGTGTTGTGGTCATACTTATAAAAACTGTGAAATTATGCTATAATGTTAATCTTGTGGTGATAGTATTCAATGTAAAAAGGCTTGGGTGTGTCTGTTTATGTTTGGGTTACCATACCAATGCATTTTCAGGCATTATCATGTAGTAAATGATGATGAGATAATAATATTTTGTTCTCATGTTGTATTATTTCAATACTCTGATGACTGATGATATTTATCACTGTGGGCTAGTTTATTAAGAACTGGAAGATCTTTAGTACAGGAGCCCAGAAAATGTCCATGTAGATCAGTAAGTCTTGAACAAGTTCTATAATCTGAAATGCTTCCATTTAGGCCTGTTATACATTCCTGAAACAATTTAATCAGTACATGGTAGGTCAGAATATTTGCTAATTTTGTACAATCCAGATAACTCAGCTGGCCACAGGGTATATGTATACTGTGTAACAATAATCAAGTGCTGTAGAATTTTCTAGCTTCAACCAGAAATGAAGTAAATGTACAACTGGTATCATAATTCCTGTCATTTGTAATTTCCCTGTATTTATCCACATGTGGCTTTTCTTTACCTTCCATTAATTACAATCTCATCTCATCTGTGGGATTTCTGTTAAACTGTGTTCAAGTGATGCATATAAATCTGTTTGTAAAAGAATAGAATTTCATGCATATTGTATTCTTTGTACTCTTTTCATGTGTATGAATTAAGTTACCTTTTCAGTAATGTCAATGGAGTTTTGATTACTGCAGTTAATCATATGTTCATAAGGTGGCTTGCATTAGTCTCAGAAACTTGATTGGGTTAGTTGAAATAATTCTTTCACTTAAAAATTAATTTCTGTACTTTGTACTGTAAGGGTATATGTTTCCTGTCACTTGATCTGTTTTTGGTACAGTTCTGCTCTAATTCTGAGGTAGTATGAAGTAACTCCTCAGGCATTCTGTGCAAGCATTGGTTGCTTGAGGGGAGAAACTGCAAACATCTGTTTTTCAGATGGACAAGTGTTCTGTTTATGTGGTGACTGTGACTGTATGTCAGTAAATGGAAAACTTTATATTTATAATGAAAAAATTCAGTTATGTAAATTAATTAATGCATACTGTTAATAGATGAATCACCAAATCGGTATGTTGCAGTTGCCATTGATCTGATTGTGCAGCACATTCGTGATTTTCTCAATAACCGGCTGAAAGTGGATCAGTTCCCAGTACCGTCATCACCTTCTGCATCACCTGTTCATGGTTCACGGCGACTCAACACAACTGATGGTCATTTCACACGCCCTCACTAACCATCTTAGTGTAGTATTTGGAATTAAATTATTATAATTGTTAGGTGCCCTGATCCTTCTCTCATAATAACCATCAGTAGGTATGTCAATTTCAAGTATTTGATAATTGCAAGATTTAGTTTTCCTTGTATGTTGTGTGATCAAAATATTGTCAGACTGAATTTTTTGTATACTTCCCTCATTTTGTGGCTTTCCCCACCAAAACCGATTTCTTGTTTCTTGATGCATTAAATACTGCAATTCTGCCATTACCAGAAATATGTATTGATACCCATGTTTTCAGTCTGTGATTTTTCTTTGATTATGATATCATTAAGGATCTTCCCCTTGATCACTAAAAGGTTTTGGAAACAGAAGAAACTCATTGAGACCTAGATATGGGGACTATGAAGGGTGGGGACAATAGTTATCTGGTTTCTGTTCAGTAAGCCCAGCACAAACAAAACACAGTGAGCAAGAAAATTGTGTACTGGAGAAACAAGTTTGTAGTGCACTATTTTTCAGGGAATTCTGCCATGTATTTTAATGTAAATGCCACAATATCTGTGTAAACAGTTGATTGATAATTTGTGTCTGCAAAATGAATTCTTGATGTACAATTTTATAAGTGTCAAGTATATTCAGCATCTCAGCAGAACGCATTACACTTTATAACTTTGAAAACTACTCAGATGTTTAGAGTTCTTGTTGTTTCCTCTCCAAAGACTGCTATATAAAAATGTAGGATTAAAATATACAAAACTAATTTTACTTTTTTGTGGGTGTAAAACTTGATCTCTCACATCAAGGAGAGAATACAGATTGGGGATATTTCAAAAGAGGGTTTTGGGAGGAATATTTGGATCTAAGAGGGATTGAGTAAAGGAGGCTGATTTTTTCTCCAGTTATTGTTAAGATGACCAAATTAAGGATGAGATGTATGGGGTACATATTGTGTGGGGGGGATATGAAAAATGCATAACACTATTTTGGTTGGAAAGCTTAAAGGGAAGAGACAGCTCAAAGGATCTAGGCTTAGGTGGGAGGATAATATTGGATCATAAAAAATTGAGTAGGTGGACTAATCTGGCTCAGGCTGTTGTGAATGTGATAATGAGATTTCATGTTTCATAAAATTTAGGAAATTTCTTGGCTAGCTGAGTGACTAATAGCTTCTCAAGGACTCTGTTCCATGTAGTTAGGTTTAAAAAGTATTTTTTGTCTCTTTGAAATAGAACTTGATGCACACACTGTGTTCTTTAAAGTCTGTCATTTAAACACACATTAAATCTGCAGATGGCAACACATATGACCTTCATGTTTTATCACTTCTGAAGTTGAATCACCAACGTTGCTTTTGATGACACATCTTACTGCTTCAAGAGTAATATAATCTGATCTAGCAGATGTTATTTTAATGTCATCTTTCAGAGAAATTCTATTCTAACATGGTAGTCTTGAAATGTTTCGATCACACTTTGTACAGTTTTAAAGTGTTACTGTTTCAGATATTTCAGTTCATGTTTGCAAGTATGTATATCATTTATACTATACCAAATGTGCAGTGACAGTTCTATCTGTTTAGGTAGATTTTTTGTTGCTATTCATCTAATAGCTTTCAGTTGATGCTTTGTGTTCTCATGTAATTGTGACATGAATGTATAGTGGTAGTGCTCTGTTTTTATCTGTATAAATAGAGCAGTATATTTTCCCCCTTTGATTTCAGAAATACTCAGTTTTTAATTCATGTTGATGAAGTTTCAGATATGAAGTGATGTGCTCCGGCTTTGATGCACTGCATTGTCCACACATTTCTCAGTCCTGTTGTGAAGCACATAGTGGACACTGCGTGTAGGTCTCACTCCACTGTAAAGGCACTGTAGTCACTGCGTTTCAATTGCATGTGTATAAGTTTTGAATCTTGTATATAAATATATCTATAGAAAAGCTCTACATTTTGCCTTTTTGTACTTTTGGGAGTAGGGATTGAACCCATGACCACAACATAGCCCCTTTCTAAGAGGTGCCCTTCTTTAAGTATGTTTTGTGCTGTCAGTCCCGACCCATATCTAGCCTTTAACCACAGTAATTTTCACTATCAACAATCTAACATTCTTCTTGATATGACTTCTGTTGATTTAACCATCAAAGCAGGACTCTTACTACTCATCAGAGAATATCAGAACATGTCAGACATATAGATGTACTTACTAAGTTTGGGCCTGAAAATGCTACTATGTTAAATGGTACATACTCATTACCATATAATTATACTTTTAATGTATTTGGTAGCATGCCTTCTTGTCATGCCAGTATGTCCCAGAACTGTTGTTTAGATATCATGGTTTCCTTGCATAGAAAATGCCTTTCCTGAGGTTCATGATATATAGCATTATGCCATGATGTGCCAAAAAAAATTTAATGACATTTAAGTTGCATTCTTTATCTCAGAACTTTTCATTTCATTCCTGCTTGTTTATTTAGTTTTACTCTCCTGTTTCATAAATTAGACACTTGTTATGAAGTCTTCTGTGATACGAATTGAACAAGCTTACTATGTATAAGTGGCAAGTACTACTTTTAATTAATATATGTCAGAGTTGTTTTAAAGACATATTTATCAGACTACAAAATTGAAGATGCATCATAGTGCATAAAAACTCCTGCTGGATTTGGGATTGAAATTGTGCATGGTTGGAAGTTCAGAATCCAAGATCATGTGGTTTAAATTACCCATTTTAGGCCCAAAAAGTTTTTGTTTTGAAAGTTGTGTGATGTTTAATGTCTCTCTTATAAGGAAATGTTGATATGTAAACTCATACATGTGTTGTCTTCAGAGGCTACTTAGTAATCACTATTTAAGGTCCTACTTGCATGTAAAAAAAAAGGGCAAAGATTAGATTCTTGTGAAAAAATATGTAATTTATTGTTATATAGCCTGAATGAATTTTATGTATTTCATATTAATTTGTTAAGGCTATTTTATATTAGGGGGAATTAGGTACTTTTAAGAAATAAATATATTATTTAATAAACCAGTGATTAATGGTGTCACTCTATTCAGCATCAAACTGTGAAGAACAGGCAGATAGTACTGCATTATCTTGTGCTTCAAAATGCAGATAGTGTGCTTGTCTCCAGTTATGAGCACTTGATAGAAATTACTTCTATAAGAATGGTTTTATCAGTATGCAAATAACATTTTCTCTGTGCATGAGTATAATGAAATAAAATTATTTGTAGTCATTTATGAAACTGCGTTGCTTATTGAGTTTTTATCACTAAGGAAAACTAACCAGCCACAGATATTTTATTTCCTGAATAATGAATTAAAGAAAGCTATATTGTAGTTTAAGAGACAGTAAGACCTAAATCCTTTTTACCAAATTTTTAGATTTATGGGACATTCAGCTACAATGACAAAACTTTGAATTGTATTTATGAGATCCTTTTATTTCCACACTTCTGTATTTTCTTCATAGTTGTTCTGATTTTCCTGTACAGTGTTATAAATTGACTGCTATAACAGAAGGTATAATTATTAGTTTAAAGAACTGAATTATTCAAGTAACCAAGAATATGTTTAACTCGATATATGAATTTGAACTAGTCAAAAAAATTGTAAGTAGTGTACATATCATACAGGGTCATCTGTGGATTATAAAAGTACAGTGGATGCAAAATAACTGAGCTTCATTTGTCACTGAAAGGAACGAAGAGATAGTGAAAGGGCAAGGGGGAGTAAGATGTGTTATGTAACTGAAAACAGTTTTTCTCCTTTTAATTCTGAGATGTAGATGACATTTTCATACATCTTCTTTTAATTACATTGCATTTTGTGAATCATAGGAAGTGTAAAACATTAGCAATTCAGGCCATGTCTTAACCCACACATACAACTTCTACAGCCCAAACATAATTATTTTGCATGTGATAGTATACAATTACTGGCTTATCTCTAATGTGCTACACTTTGTGATCCTCCCCTCCCTCCTGAATGTGTATATTTACATGGTATGAAATGTAATGGTCATCCAAGCTCAGAGTGATGTTGCATCCACTGTAAGCATAATCTCAATGGCTAACACAACACATCCTCAGATGTTAGTTATGTGCAGTGTTGAAAAGATACATTGACTCTCATTCAGAATAATTTTTATTTTGTTATTGTGAACAGTTGCCATGTAATAATAAACCAGTGTTGATATTTCAGCAAGTATCTTTTGTCCAGTGCAGCAGTCTGAATGGACTTAGGATTTGCTTGTAATTTAGTGTAATGAGTTAAAATACCCCTTGTTAGACAGTGTAGTCTAAGTAGTAAGTGTACATAGTACTTTCAAAGGGGTCATTGCTGATTAAAATTTAAAGGTTTCATGTTTAATAGAAATTTTCCAGTGCTGTGACATGGGTACAGTTTATTGAATTGGTAAATGACATGAATTAAATTTTAATTATCTGAGGTACAGCCTCATAGTTACAGATGTCAACATTTACATAAAATGTTTGTTCATCCAGCTAAACAGATACTGCAGTGTGTTTATGACCATTTACCTGTTGATGTTTCATAACGTGTACCATACAGTCTTGTACAATTTAGAATATGTAGTTTGTTTCATATCCAAAGGATGTTTAAAACTGAATAAATTTCTGATTTTAGTGAAAAATGTTGTCTTTAGATGTGAGAATATGATTCAATTTTTTTCAGAGATGTTATATTTATTATCAGACAATATGTAGTGCATGTTGGTTTGTGTGATTTTATAGTATGTGGCATTCCATTGTCACCTGCTGCCTGTGATAGCATTTCTATATGCGTGCACATGTTACTTGACCTCTTCCTTCCAGACTATGTGACTTTACTGGAGAATTTGGCTGGTTCACAATGATGATTTCCAGACCACTTTGGGTTAAGTTATGTAGAGAATTTCCTACATTTTTCTGGTCATAAAATTGAAAACATATTAATCTGACAGGTATAACTGAATGACTTAAAGTAATAGTATGGCAGGCTTTCAAACTCAAATATTTATGATGATCTAATAATGGTAACAATGACTTATGACTGATTTTGAAAAATCTGATTTTAATAATGAGAATATCTTTCCCTTTTGCTTCCCCTACAGGCTGTTGTAATTATTGTACTTGATTGTGTCACTGGTATTATACACTGTGCCAACTTTTATTAGTTCCAGTCCCAGATTATTAAATGTACCCAAAAAATGGTGTTTTTTTAAACTGGTGTTATGGAAAACTTTGTCTATATACACATCAAAGGCAAAGAACAGAGATTTACACTCTGCTTAGTCAATCATGCCTTAGGTAGGTAACATTACAGAAGTTGTGTGGGGCCAGGGCAATTTAAATATGATTTGTAGGCAAATTGTTTCTGGAACAGATTTTTCTCTTGAGTTTTTTGTATTTAAAGGGCGTGCTATCCTTATAATATTGGCTGATATAGGAAGTGAGAAAAATCAAAAATTCTCTTACGTACACATTTGAATTAGTTACTCCCGGAAAATCTCCCACTTTTTTATTGTTTTTATTAACATGGAGGTTTCCTCCGTCAAATTTAATGCTATACAGTGTATAGCATTAAGTTGTTAGCAATGTGTTCGATATATGGAGGAAGAACAAAATTTGTAACAACGGACAAAATACCCTACCGCCCACCATGAAAGCTTGAATCGCCCACTAATGGGCGGTAGGGACCAGGTTGACCCCTGCTATACACAATACAGACTGTTGCGCTTGAAGTTTTTCATGGTTTTGGTTCGTTTGTATGACGTAATCCACAATACTACGTCGTGTGTGGTTTGTTTTACATCCCGATCAATCTGGATATGATTGGAAATATAACGCTATACCAAGGGCATAGATCAAAAATGACGGTGATTGAATTAGCATGCAATGAACATTTCAAGGAATACTCATTCGTGATGTACGTTGCAACAGTTTTTGGATCAAATTCGGAACTGATCTGCGTGACGTATCCTGGTACTCAATATTTGTAGTGTGTACTTGATATTTTACTTACTGCCTTGAGTCATCTGTTGTTAATAAATATGCGCGGTTTAGTGCGGATTTCAAGAATATTTAAGAAGTACTATGTTACAACGTTGAAATCTATTGTTAATTTTACTGCTCCCGGTTTTTATAATTATGAGGTACTGTCAAGAATAACAATTTCTTGGCATGCATGACTATGTAACTGATTGGCTATGTATATTTTTTAGTAGTTATGTTGGTAGCACGTTTATTTGAATTATTTAAATTCAAGGGCATAATGCATGAGTATATGGTAATTAAGGACATAGGATGTGATGACATCATTTTCTTGTTTGGCGCCCAACGTTTATGCATAGTAGTCCAAGATTTCGTGGACTTTTTCATCATCAATGTTTTCACATAATCTTGCCATGGGTTATAAGGTTAGAAATTGCGCCATGTGAATAATATGGTTTTCAGAATAGTTTTAGTGTTACAGTTTAAAGCAAAACTTCTTAGAAAATTAATATATGAATTTGGCGTGACCTTCGTTTATGTAATTAACTCTAATATTTATAGACATTTCAATTACTTTTAATACTACATTACTGTGATTATGTTAGAATGTTTTTATGACAGCATCAGTTATTGAGCTTACTTTTGTTACCATTAATTAAAATCACCTGTTAGTACCATTGACTTCTAATAAGATTTTTGTAGATTTTCACCAACATATGTGACATGATGGGAATGGATTTTGGCCTTGGAGGTGAATTGTGTGGCCTTGTAGGAATGAATATAGTTTGTGGCAAGTTAACCATATGTAATATCATGTTGGTTATTTAGGTAGATTTGAAGGATTTGTGATGGGTTTAGTTGTGTCCTTTGCTTAAAGAAAAGTCTGTAGCAAACTTGTTAATGTTTTGGAGTGATGGCTGAGCAGAATGTAATGGTTTGACTTTGCTTGCCAACCCCAAGAGGGTTTTGCATTGTTCCTTTGCTTTCCTTTCCGCATTTTAGTTATTTAGGATTAAAAATGAAGAAACTGAACATCACTTATGAGCACTGTCCTTTTTCAACATTAATTGCCAACACACTACAGTGTTTATGTACTTTACATGGTAACGCCTTGTAATAAAATCACTTTTATTTTCTGCAGTTTTTTTTAGTAATTTTCCTAGTGATTGAGTAGCTCACCGACATTATAAGCTTTATTCATGTTATCCACACATTGAGAAACCCATACTTGTTCTGAGTTTCATTCATATTTGTTACATGCCATAATTCTAATAGAGCCTAGTGATTTTCTTCTTCTTACCATGGCTGATATTTCACACTAGTTTTGTCATATTTCTTCTGTTATTATTATTTATTAATGTACACTCACTCCTGCTGCAATCTCATTGAGCATGATTACATTTGTTATGCATTCTTTGCATTAAATGCATAGCAAGAATGCATTATGAGCTTGTCATGTCTGTCCAGTTGGTTCAAATCGAGATCCACTGGACCAATTTGGATGAAATTTGATGTGGAGGTGTGCTATTCTGCATTACCTCAAAATCATATTTTGAACATCCTCCAAGCAGTGATAACAAAATTATGGATGAGGAACTTTGTAAGGTAGATGAGGTGCTGTGATTAGTGGTCAAAGTGTAAATTATTGACAAGGTGGATTTAATACCTCTAAATGCACACAACAAAAAACACATAAGGATATAATGTGTATTCTGATATGGAATACATATTCCTATCTTGTATATATTGTGTGAAGGGCCCTTACCAGCAGAATTAGGTATTACCACCAATGCCGGCAGTGCCCCATACTGGCAGATGCTTTGTATTACCACATTCTGATGCAGCGTGGTTTTTTACTGTGTAAAGAGAGCAAATTTAGAACTTACAGAAATTTAAGTGAATGGCCATTTATATTGTAGAGCAGTAGTTCTCAAAGAGTGGTCCAAGAAATAGCTGGTTTTCCATGAGACATCTTCAGAGACTGGTTGGATTTTCAGTAGTAGGTGTTTAGATAATGGGACCATCAGCTTTTTACTTTATGAGTTTATAATAGAGTAAGATAGATTTTACGTATAGTTGATAATATAATTTGTTCTACACTCCTACTTAAACAAGTTATTGTATATGTAGATTCCCACAAATATGGGTAATAATTTGTGTTTGTTAATCCTATCTATTCTACGCATATATTCTAACCAGTTCTGATGTCTATAGACACCACCAAATATGGATAATAATTTGAGTTTGTTCTCGGTGGTATGGACCAGCCACTCTTGTTAATAAAGTTGTGATATTGTGATTTCTAGGAAGCTGTGAAAGCTTTAAACTCCTTACAAACCAACACTGCTTTTATAAAAGAGTTGGAAAAGAAAGACAGGCACTCACATGATTCAGAAATCAAGAAATTTGAAGAAACTATTAAATTCTTAGAAAGGTATGTACTTGTTGGGATTGTTTAATATAAAATTGTAAAGTAAGGGTTGCTGCCCTGGCTGAGAGTTTTAGTGGGTTTCCTCAGTTTCTCTGTGCAAATGCAAATTTTATGTTAAGAAGAAGCCTCAATTCCTTTCACATTCATTCCACGCAGATCATACCATTATTTGACACTGCAGAACTAAGGAAAAAAGGCATTGTTAAGTGTATTAAGAATCAGTAAATCTGTAAGGAATGCTGTGGACTTCTTGTTGCAGATTGAGTCAAAATGAGTTTGGGAATCCATAAATGATAATGTGTCCAAAGTGTAGTTATTTTATTTCATTGTGATTGATGTGATTACTTTGGACTTTTATTTTGCATGATTTTGTAATTATAAATTTTTGAATATGTTTTATAATCCGGACCCTGCTATTAGAGGTTTAGGTTCTCACAGAAAACTTAGTTTACTTACATGTCTGTATGTTGTAGAATTTTATAAAATTATTAACTTTTGGCTTGTAATTTATTTGTGAATCTGATGTAAGCATGAATCTTATGCTATGCAGGAACAACTACCTAGTACTTTACAAAATCTGATTTTAGTCCCTTTCTTGAAATGCTTATGATCATAGCTTTTCAAGATGTACATATATTACTTGTTCCTTCCATATTATACTGTTTATCCCAATACTCTTTTTAGATCTGGGGTGAGCCTAGAAAAGCTAGATGAATTATCAGTTATTCATGTGTCTGGAACAAAAGGCAAGGGATCAACTTGTGCCTTCTGTGAATCTATCTTACACCATCATGGTTACAAGACAGGCTTTTATTCATCACCACATCTTGTTGCAGTCAGAGAAAGAATCCGGATAAATGGACAGCCACTAAGCCAGTCTGACTTTGCCAAATACTTCTGGAACATTTATAATTCATTACTAGAATTAAGGGTATGTGACATTGGTGATACTTTGATACTTAGCCAAATTCAGTGTGGTTTCAGATATAAAAACATGTAATTGTCTCCAGACAGTTACATTATTCACTATGCTTTTCAAAATTTGTCATTTTATGAATCTAAAAGTATTTAAAATAAACATTATGCTCACACCAGGATTGGATGAATTCTTTGGATGACATAGGCGATGTTTGAAGGGCACAACAGTTGGTACGTGGAAAGTCAAGAGTCTGTACAGGATAGGAGCTTGGGAGTCAGAGTTGATGAAGTACAGTAAGGATAAAGTTGAACTGAAAAGAAGATGGTAGATAACATTATGAAGATGAGAGATGGATGAAATTGACTCAAACTTTGGTCACACTTTGGTATATTAATGGTATTGAACTGAAAGGTTCTGCTATCCAAGTAGTAAGGTTCTGCTATCCAAGTATTAAGTTTTATAGTCTTAATATGTTTTGTATTGATGGTTTCTCATTCTTGTTAGCATCCAGTACAGCTATTGATGATAGTGGTGGTTTCAGTTCTGTGCTAGTTCATGATTTTACAACTTTTCTGACATTGCTAAAAGTATTCAACTCTATCTGCCTCTCCTGTAACATTTGTATTGTTTGCTACCAGAACATTAATGATTTAGATGATTATAAAAATGAGTTGAGTGATTTCTATTGAATGCTATTACTAAAATTTATTTTCTGAATTTCAAGTTTGCAGGAAGATATAAGGTTAGGAGTTGCTGTTTTCACTCCTGGAGAGAAGTGATGAGATGTGTGTCTTGACTTGTCATTTAGTCTGCTGTGTGAGAAAAAAATAGTTGACATTCAACTTTATTTTCATATTTCACATGCATGAATTTCAGAGCCCTGGTGGGTTAGGCATGGGATAGAAAATGTGAGGGGCAGAGCTCCAGGAACAGGAAGTGCAAGGGCCAAGCACCAACAAAGCAAACACCTTGGGGAAGTGCCTGGGTGGTAAAGCCCCAGGGGTTAAGTAAACAATCCCAGTTGGGACTAGGTATGGGGGGCACTGCCTTTTGGTGTCCCAAGGGGTACAGTGGAAGTGGTATAGTCTTGTGATGACCAAATCCATTGAAGGCAGTCCCAGTGCTGAGGCCTGGTTCATCTACTTTGTACCAGAGCATCATAAATAGGAGGGGTGTCCAACTTAGCAATCGATTCCTTCTGTTGTGTCACAATGGCCCTTGGTCATACTAATTGCCTACCTCCTAGGAAAATTGCAGCAGACAGGCATTGATCGGCCCATATGGTGTTCTTCACTCATGCTAGAGCATGAAGAACACCTAAAATCAGTAAAGAAAGGCTTTAGCTGTTCATTTTTATTATTACTTTGGTAGTAATAGTAGTAGTTTAGAGTTATAATTTATTTCTTTTTCTTTGTTTCAGAAAAGCAATAATGACATGCCATCATACTTTAAATTCCTGACTGTGATGGCATTCTATGTTTTTCTGTCTGAGAAGGTAGATGTTGCCATTGTAGAAGTTGGAATTGGTGGAGAGTATGATTGTACAAACATACTCAGGTAAACTGATATTCCCTTGTTTCCTTTTGTAAGTAAATATTGGTGTCTTTGTTGACACACACATTTCCAGAATGTGACTACTATAAACAAGGTGAAGCTTGCTTGGTGGGGGAGATGTGCACACGCATTCTCATGTCATGGGTTTCTGTGTTCAGAGTTGTATTGGTTTAAACACACTAGTAGTATTCACAGAATCTGAACCACTGAAGCTACCAGTAGTACATTATGGAAGCATTCAGCCAGGAAAGTGCAGTTGTTATGTTGAAGTTATTCCTGCCATTGGCTGTGTGGTCTGACGTTTGCACAGTTGCAGACCTTATTGCCATAGCATCCAAATAGGAGTCACTTTATCATTGAAGCACAGATTAAATCACTGAACCTGTCAGAAAGAGGAATGATTATTTATGTTCTTATATATTTGGATAACAGAAAAGAGTGACAGCCTCATAACATATAGGTGCAGAGACATGAAGAGCACTCAGTCTTGATACAAAATATGCATTCTCCTGTTGCACATTGTGGATAGAAAATACAGGTAAAAGTTTTCCAAAATTTTTTGTTACTCACACCAACAAAAATTATTCTTTCTGCACTGACTGCAACATGCAGTTTACTCACATTTGTATATTGTCAGTTTATTGTTATGGTTTTTAGGTTGCTATGTAGTTACCATCATCCAGGCACAGCTGGACAGGAATAAATTGTGTACTGTATATCAACAAATACAAATGATGCATCTAGATTATTACAGTGTAATTTACTGCTACGTTTGCATATACATGCATCTATACGACACATTTGCTTATAGCTGTAGAAACAAGTTGAAAACTGCTTTAGTGTAACACATCTGAGAACTTACAGTGCACAGTGAAGTCAGATTTATTAAAAGATGTATCACACTCTTCTTATTTAATTTTTAGAACAGATTTTACTGCCTCAGATTCCTTTGGTACTTCAGTTTATTGAATATTTAACTTTGAGTCTGCTCAGTAGAATGGCTGCATCACTTTTCTTTGGGCAGTACAATTTTTTGTTACATTCATAGCATAATTCTACAAGACACTTTCTGAATTTCTTGTGGGCCATATTTCCCACACAGAACCTTTGTATGATCAATGTGTTCATAATGGCCAGGTCTGTGAAGTTGAAGAAAAGTTTCTACATCCATTTCTGAGATTGTAGCTAGTGGCCAATCTGGTTACTTTTTTGTTCATACATAACTCATGTGGATATCATATTTCTCAGTGGACAGAGGTTTCATGGTTCATAAGATCAGTTCTCTGAAGTTGGTTTGGCTTGAATGTTGGTGATGACATGCAAGGGCATGCAACTCTCATTTGTTCTTCCAACACGCTGCCCTTTGGTTCCATAATTTGCAGATCATATTATCTCTGTTCCTCACCTGATGTTCCTTTGACTTGAAATTGGGTGGCATATTATTTTATGATGGACTGTTCCACAGTTAATTTTCTTTCTATACAGGCTGTCAAACTGTGCTGGAGACAAAAGTGAATGATTGTCAGTAGGCAGTTTGTAGTTCAATTTGTAACACATTTTGAAAAGGTATAGGAAGTTTTGTGTGTTTGTGAAATCAGAAGTCTACGTAGTTCATTTTCACATTAAGGCCGTGGAAGCCACTGGTAGTAGGAAGAAATAAGCTGTACTGTTAGATAAAAAAGTGGCAGAGAGTTTATGTATAAGCTGTTTGGAAGAAAGTTTATTAGAATCAGACAAAGTGAAAGCAATAACTTTGTGGATAATTATGTGATAAATGATACATCTGTAAATGATGATGAACATACATTAGGTGGAGGGTAGTGGTAAAGGTTAGGATTTAAAGGAGCAGATATGTCTTATAGTTAAAATAATCATAAATGTATTGAAATAATATGATGCACAATCTTTTTATTTCTCAAAGGAAGTTCTAATCTGCTGCTAGTACCATGTTTATGTATAACAACACTAACAGTCACATGTAACACCCCTTTGTATACTGTATTGCTTGCAGCTAACACATAAGAGTGTGCCTAATGAACTTGCTAATTGTGTTTCTGCTATGAAATCAAATTTAAAATGTGAAACAATGGCTATTTTAAATAATATGGTCAGAATTGCTGATGAAATTAATAAAGTCTTTCAGACACCCATCATATCAGCAATGACTCGGTTGTCTAATATTGCAATTTCTATATTAACTATTAACATTCATAATCACTGGGCATTTTGAATATAAATACAGATAAGCAAGTAGGGCGTACTTAAAAGTAAAATAAAACAAAACTGTCCTGCTGTACACTATGTAGGTGCTTGGGGGAGAGAGGAGGTATAGCTCTTACTCATTCTTAACCTCAGCTCTAGATAGGGGTGAGTGATCAAAGTCATGCTAGAAAAATCCTCTACCCTTGTTGGGGATCAAACCCCAGTTGTCCAGTCTGTAGTCAGTCAGTCAGTATGCTGACTGAGCTACTCCAGCTCTTAGTAGGGTGTACATAGTTGGACAAAGTGAGAATAATGTTCAGCTACCATATGCACATGAGAGATTTAATAACCTACCTTAACTCCATGGAGCAGAACCTTTCTGAAGATGCTAACAGTTGTTCAGCTAGTCAGAAATGTCCCATCTTTTACAAAATCCAAAGGTTAATTACTGTATTCTCAAGAACCAGCCTTGGATCCTATCCAGATCCAGTCCACACTCTTAAATGCTGTTTGTTTTATATCCATTTTGATATTCCCATCTATGCTTAGTTCTTTCAAGTGATATTTTCCTTTCATGTTTTCTGACTACATGTCTTACCTCTCTTATTCTCCTTAATTTGATCACCCTGATAATATTTGGTGAAGGGTACAAATTATGAAGCTTCATGCAGTTTTCTTTGGCCTGCTATTACTGCTTCTCTTTTAGGTCCAAATATTCTCTTCAACACACTGTTCTCCAGCACCTGCCATAGTCAAAGTATGTATTTTTTTATTTTATGTATTTTGATTCCGTATATGGACAGATAAGTGATAAAATTGTTTCATATAAATTCATGAACTTTGTGGCTTCTAGACAGGTTTCAACTGTTGGGATAACATCACTAGGCATTGACCACACAAATGTGCTTGGAAACACAATAGAAGAAATTGCTTGGCAGAAAGCTGGAATCATGAAACCTGGAAGCATCACTTTTACAGTGGATGAGCAGCCAAAAGCAGCATTAAAAGTTCTCAAACAAAGATCTTCTGAAAAGAAAGTAAGGACAAGTTATGGGAGATGGAGGAACTAAAGAGATTAAGAAGAGTAACTGGCTTTTTACACATGGATCAATCTTTTAGTAACTTTTGATTGTTCATTTTTCTAGCGAATACAGAAATCAACCTTAATTTGGGAATAATTTGTCTTCATGATTATAGTATCCTGATTATTTGTCATATACATCATGGCCAGAAATGTACCTACCAAGTTTAATGCTTTATTTCACCTGAATGATGAGGCATAAAAATACCTTACAAATCAGCATCACAAGCAATTTATATTACAATGTGTTTGCCCTCAACTTTGATGATCCTTTGCAATATCATTCTGAAGTTTAACACCATAGTTTGGATCCTGTGATTGCTCATGGAGATGAATGGTGTCAGTTTTCTAACATCATGTTCGGTGCCATCCTGAAGTTCTAAGCCCATCAAGGCCTCTTTTGGCATTGTCTTGATGATTTGCGTTGTAATGCCCAGTGTTGGTTTTACAGTTTTGTGTCCTATTGCATTTTGAGTTCAGACTTTATAGGTACATTTTGGTCTTGCTGTGTGTGGGCAACTTTCCACTATGATTCAAACATGTTTCTGCATAAAGTGTTTATGCTGTTTCTGATATGTTGCTAACTGAATTGTTAATGACATATTTTTCTGTGTGTTTTATTGGGTGTTACGTGGAAGATATGTACTTAGGTGAGGGTATAATATTAAAATAGGCCTTAATGAAATAGGGTGTGAGGGTGTTGTCTTGTTCAATGTAGGGACCAGTAGTAGGCTATTGTAAACATGGTAATTAACCTTCCAGTTCCATGAAAAGCTGGGAATTTATTGGCCAGATGAGTGACTTCTGAAGAAGGACTCTCTTTGGAGTTTGAATGGTGACTAGGGTAGCATATTTACAAGCTTGAATGAGTTTTGATGAAGGTGGGTGTTAGAGTAAATAGTAAAATTTATCAACCTTTGATGGTTCAATTTCATAACATTACATTCAAACAGGAATTTTTAGACTCAGACTTTGAGTATGATAAAATATGTGTTATATTGAAGTTGTAGATGTAAACCTGCCAGACTAGTAAGAAGATTGGTCTAGAAAAGAAAACTGATTGTTCATGTCTTGTCTTCAGACTGCAGGCCAAAATTATAACATAAAGATAGCTAATGAAATCTTTGGAAATGTGGCATAGTTTAAATATTTTGGATCAAAATTGCATGTATGAATCAGTAAAGAACTGGCTAAATTTGGGGAATGATAGCTACCATGCAATTCGTAGTATTCTGTCTTCCTGAGTGCTGTATGAAAATATGAAAATCAAGGTACACAAAACTATAATTGTGCCTGTTTTGTACTGTCAGATTGAGGGTGTTCGAGAAGAGGTTGCTGAGGAGAATATTGGACCTAACAGAGCTGAGGTGACAGAAGGTTGGAGAAAATTATTTAATGATGATCATAATAATTTGTATTCTTTATCAAATATCAGGATGACAGAATCAAGGAGGATGAGATGGGAAAGGCATGTAACACACACACACACACATATATGTGTGTGTGTGTGTGTGTATGTATATATATATATATATATATATATATATATATATATATATATATATGTGAGAACTGAAAAATATGTATGAAATTTTAGTCAGAAAACTGAAGGGAAGAGACTAATTGCAAGGCTGTAGATCGGAGGATAATATTACAAGAACAGAAGAATGTACTGCTTGGTGTACATAAAAACTCCAGAGGTGTTCTTTACATCACATCATGGGGCTGCTCTTTTACCATTGTGTACACTTCATGTAGTGACTCTTGTTTAAAACCCTGCGTTGTTGCAGAGCACTTTGCTGATTGCCCCACCTCTGGCGTCATATGATTGGAGTTCTTTCAAGTCAGAGTTCGGAATGGTAGCAAATGTACAGTTTGTCAATGCATCCTTAGCCATTCAATTGGCAAATGCATGGATATGCCAGCATACAACTGGTTTGTAATTTTTAATTACTATGTTTAAAGATTTTTAGAATTGCAATTAAAAAGTGGTAGAATCACTGGAGAAAGGTGTATTACCTCAAAAGGGGACTGCTTCAGAGTAGATATGTGTGCTCTTTCATTTTTCACAACAGTTTAGAAACATTGATGGCAGCTCAGCTATTTAACTAGATAAATAATCCACTGCTCACTTACTTGTGTATTCTTTGTTGTATTTCTTATTACAGGGCTTTGTATTATATTACTGATGTCTGATGTATTGTAAATTTGTTGTGACAGGCATCCACCAACTTGCTGGTGCAGCACTGACAACAAAGGATGGTACAGGATCAGAAGAATGGTTACCTGTATCACCGACATTTCCAATTTCGTCCAGTATGGCATTAGGTCTGAAATTTTGTACCTGGCCAGGGCGGAACCAGATCATCAATGATGGGTTGATTCACTTCTTCCTGGATGGTGCTCATACCAGTGAAAGTTTATGGTTGTGTGCTGACTGGTTCATTCAGAATTCACAAGCAATTGCCAAACAGTAAGTGCAGTTCTTTTTTGAGTAGCTTGATGTGTTTAAATTATTCGCAAGATAGTTCCATGTCTGTTACTCCATGAGTAGTTGAGCAGTAACAACCTGTTTTACCATAGCATTAATTACTACTTGGATGGGTTATATGTAATGGATGTTATGTCATTACAAGGTGCATTTCAAAAGCAGAGACATGGCACCAGAAATACAGAATTGGAAAAATTGAATTTGTGTGGTGGTAAAGGTCTAAGGTACAAGTCTATCAACTAATGCTTTTCAGATATTATCATATTGATACAGTACTCTGGGTATGTGAGCCCATGCATGATGCAGTCACACCCCATTAGAGCCCAACATTTACCACCACCAGTATTAGCATTAGTGTGGGAGTGGCAGTAAGTTTAAACTGGTTCTGCTTGCCACTCAGACTGTCTACAGTGCTGAGTAATGGATTTACCCCTTGGCAATGTTTTGCTGGTTTAAATTATGATATTTTTCTTTGTAGGCCCATGTATTATCCCATTTTCACCAACACTTTACGTTACCCTTTTTCCCATGTCAGATGCCACTGATTGTACAGCACACACCTGCATCTTCGTAGAACTTCCTTACCATGAGCAACCTAATGATTGTTTTCAAACTGAAATGTGTTTGTGTACCCCTCCCTCTGAGAAAAATGTGATGGATCTGTAATGGCTCTTCCAGAATTCTTGGTATGTTACCTGTCTCTGTATGCAGTTTATTCTGAGTAAATTTTCCATTTTCATCTCAATCCCTCACCGAGTAGCAGTTCATTTACTGCAGTTGCTTGGATTTGAAATGTTGCCATTTACACCACTGACTCAGCTCCCTCCCCTAGTCGCTACAGACAGTTTCTTACTTTTCTACTGAATATGTTAGGGATTTGAAATAAACTGGCATTGCACTACATAGTGTGTAATGGTACATTTGTATTGCTACAGATCTTGGCAGATAGCTGCTAATGTGGGTGGCATTGCCAGGGGGATCCCTTTGAAATTACATATGGGATTTCTGTTCTGAGGCTTTCATAGGTGCAATGCAAGGGTGGTGTTATGTAGAGGGGCACTGTATTGTTTAGCTGTACACTATATTTATCCATATTTACTTGGTGTATGATGACATCCTAGTTTTGAATGAATATAAATTTAATATATGGTATAAACAGTTTGCAGAATGATTTGTTCTTACTTTTAATTAGTACTTTTGTATTGTTATTTGATACAATATGGTTTTCCTCCTGTAATGGTATTTTCAAGCACATATGCTGGTTGTCAGTCCAGTATTGTTGCTAATGATATCTAAGCATACTGGGTTGCCATTAATTTTTTATGTAGCAATATGTATCTAATCACTTTGAATAAATTTAGAATAATTGTGAATAGGATTAATTCTTCAAAATAAGGTTATGTACCATATTAAAACTTCAGTGCTGCCTTTTAGCATTGTGTGTTGAACAACATAAATTCACTGAATATACAGATTTGAAGGCAACTGTCTTATGGGATGTAGCACCTTGTACTTTGGTAGATACTGCATCCATCCCATACGTCCTTCACTCTTCAGAGGTCATGTTTGGCTCTTGTGGTAGTTATCACTGGGAAAACATACGGAATGGTTTTGAAGAAGGCCAAGTAAGTCGCTGGTTTACATGAGATTTCTAGGGCAATTTACAGGCTGGGTGAATCACATAGATCAGAATGGCAATGTATGAAATGATGATTAATTTAAAAACTTTTAGAACTATTGAAGATTTAATTGTAACTCAAATACAATAAGTCCACATCTTATGGATTAATATAAATAACTGTGCAGGTGGAAAGAAAGCTGCAAATTACATGCCCATTTCATTTCCTGTTAAAGTTTCTAGTCCAGATAAACACGGTATTCTTTTTAACAGATGACCATTCAAGCATGGTTTGAACTCTTGTCAGTTCCTGGCAACAGATAGAGTACTGACTGGCTTTTTTTTCATCTTGATGATGGGGGCAGTAATTTCCTGTGAAATGTCAGTCTGTACCAGACTATATGATGCTACACCCCATAAGACAACCATCTTCATACTTGTTGCCATGAGAACCTCATCCCCACCATTCACATACTTGTGAACATATTTCTGTATCTTGAAACTTTATTTCAAGGGTATATCAATTCCATTGGCAACTAAACATAATATGTATTATCATTCTGCTATACTGTTGTGTGCATTTTTGTTTGTCACTATTCAAACCTCTTGTACATATAGTTTTGTGCATGAAAAGTTTTACCTGAGTCATAGGAGCCAAAGGTATATTTTGGACAGTTCTAACTGTAATTATTCTTCATTGTGACAAAGACCTGTAATAAATCGCATCCCTTTTAGGGACATACCATACCGTGTGCTGGTATTCAATTGTACAGGAAACAGAGATCCCAGGGCACTTCTTTTACCACTGTTGAACTGTGGCTTTCAGCTGGTCATTTTCTGCCCCAACAGTGTCACAACCAGTGTTGACTCCAGTTCAGGTATGTAAGGAAATGTGGAAACTAAGTTCAGTTAACCTGGGAATTTTGTAAGAAGTGTGGCCACTTTTGAAAATAAATTGAGTTAATTAATGATTTATTTGATATTGTAGGTGCGTCATATTGTGATTTTATTTAAATAGTATTAAAATATATTAAAATTGTCCGTCAATCACAACAAAGTAATATAAGATAATTAGATGGTTAAAATATTATCCTTTGTTCCGTATCGAGTACTCGATTTACATATGGAACATTCTCGACATGTTACACCTGATGACGGCTCTATGAAAGCCGAAACATGTCGAGAATGTTCCATATGTAAATCGAGTACTCAATACGGAACAAAGGATAATATTTTAACCATCTAATTATCTTATATTACTTTGTTGTGATTGACGGACAATTTTAATATATTTTAATACTATTTAATGATTTATTTATTTATCTATTTATTGCAGTATTTTGTGTTATAATTTTTCTCAATTACAGATCAGGCCAATTATATGACCAGTGTAACACAGCAGCTTGAGAAATGCAGGAGTACTCAAGACGTTTGGCATGAACTCCAAGAAGAAAATGTAAAGAATAGATCCAGTGCCTTTAATGGCCTCCAGCCACTGTATGTTCCAAATAATCTTCCTATAAATTTTCATGATTCGTGCAATTCATTTAAGTCAAAAGCAGAAGTAAAACTCTTCCCATGTATGTCTGATACTTTGGCTTACCTCAAAAAGAAAACTGAAGATGAAGCTTGCAAATCCCACATATTGGTCACAGGCTCTCTTCATCTCGTTGGAACTGCATCAAGTGTCTTGGATCCAGACCTAACATTGGCTACTCCACAGTTGTCTGGTGGGATTGGTATTTCACCATTCAGTAGTACTGATGTGATGGGAAGTTGCACCAGTTAAAAAAAGTTGCAAGCAATATAAAATCCAGATACTATTAATAACCAAAGGTGAAGACCGATTGCCAAGCAGTGTAACAATCTTGTAAGATTGGAAAGTATAGAAAAATGAGTTGAGGTAGGTGAATCTCAAAAAATATCCTTGTTCCATTACTGTGCTACAAAACAGTAAGGTGTATTTAAAACTACGTAATAATGATAGAATTAAATGCCACCATGATCCCTGTTTAGACAATCTGGTGGCAACAGAAGCTTATTTCTTGACACTCCTTCAGTACATTCCAAAGTGTTATGTAAATTTTAAAAATATATACATCAAGAATTTTTGTTTTATTTCTATTTATCAGGGCCAGAAATGCATCAAAAGTTTACTTTCCATATATCTGTTTTATGAAAGTAGGCAATGGTTATTGAAGCCTGAAAACTATAATGGGTGTGTTTATTCTTAAAAAAACAGAATGCAGTGTGATGGTGCTAGCAATAAGAGTGTGGTTAATTAAGTACCATGCTATGAAGACATTGTTATTAATTTCAATTGGTGGTGGTGTGTGGTCAGTTTCAGACTTCAGTTGCTTTTCCTTTAGCCCCAGGTATCCAGTAGATAGAATGCTCCAGAGCTGGTCTGCATATTGGTGATGAGAAAAATCCCTGGCCCTGCTGAGAATCATCTTAAGTCATCCCATCTGTAGCCAGTCATATACTGACTGCTGTCCCAACTCAAAGCATGACAATGAAATGTAAACAGTTGCAAATGTTTATTTTCATCTAGTAACTGTAATGTCCTACACCTCTGAGAGATCTTGGCAGCAGCTCCATGTGCCTTCTGACCCCATTTTGGAATGTTGCTTATAACATCAAAGTAATAATAATACAAACTACCATATTCATCTCACAGAGTCCACAGAGGTTGTCCAAACAATTTATTTGGTGAAACTTGAACTGAACAAAATGAATGGGAAATGTTCCAGTTCTCTCACATCCTGGAATTTGCCTTAAAGAGCAGAAATTCTATATTTGAGGAGCCCTCTGGGGATTTAAGCTCAGTCTGTCAGTGTCTTCTGAAATATATGGCTTTTTTTTTCAAGTAAGGATCACTCTTTTGTATTGTTAAACATAATGAAGGATTTTCATGAGTGTTTTGCTCATTGAGCATAAAATGAATGCACAATATGTCATGTCCATATTTCATCTCCAAAAATACTGATTGCATTTATATGAAATTTGGCACATCTTCCATCAGGGGATGAATTGGAGAAGATACCATAGATTTACATATTCTTAAAATTGCTGATACATTGGTTAATATTTAACACTCCATATAGCTGACACCTGAAAGCTGAAGTTACACATTGAACTCAGCTGCAAAATATAAGGACAAGAATTCCTAAAATTACACAAGGTATGTTGCACAAGCCAAGCTGTTTAAGAAAGTACTAACCTAGCATTTGCCTTGCTATATGAATAAACTCTTACTGGTACATCTGTTTTGGCTACATGTAACTGGGAATTTACCAAACACTGCACACATAGAAAAGTCAAATTTATTTATACATGTAGGATTTGAGGTTTTCACAGTGGTGACTTTGAGGATGGCTGTCTTCTGGGTTGTTGCACCATGTAGTCTGGTAGAAGTTTACTATGCCCATGCTGCCTCCATCATCAGGGTGATGGAGGCAACATGAATCTCTCAAATGTCTGTAAACTTTTACCAGACTACAAGGCATAACAACCCAGAAGACAGCTCTTATTTATACTATTTGGTGGGTTATTTTCAACATAATATAACACATTTCAAATATAGAAATTGTTTATTTCTTTTAATATTATTCTCTGTACATAAGTTTGTGTAACATATGAAATCTTAAAACAGAGACATGACCTTTAAAAACTGAATTTGTACAACACCATTTCAAATTGTGAAGCTCAAAATACAGAACCAATATTGGAGCAATCAGCAGAACATTGCAGAAAAATAAACTTGCTTGTACATCCATCAAAATGCAGCAGAAGAGACCAGCCATTTATCAATCCAGTGTTCCTAATTACATTAAGTGTTGCGAATATTTCCATGAGTTTGCAGCAAAAACAAATATCAGAAAATGGCACAGAAATAAGAAAATATCTTTATTCCAAATATGTAACACTGATTCATGTGTAATTATTGATACCTGGATACTAATATTTTTAAAAGCAAACGTTCTGAAATTGTGCAGAAACGTTTTTTTCTTTTATGGGGAGGAATGAAATGGAAATGCAAGATAATATGAGAAAATTTACATATGGTATTAAAATTCACTATAAAGTGACTTGAGTGAATACTGAGATTAGATACAGTGTGCTTTATGTCCACGGACATCACTAATAACGTAGTGATTACTGTTCTGTTAAATCACTTCTTGAGTGCAGTACAGAAGTGTGTTTGCAGACTTGTCCCAACACAAGTGTCTTCTGTTCACTGGTAATAGAGCTCCAGATTCATTCCATCATGTATTTCATCTGCATTCATAGTTAATTGAAGATCACAAATTATAGGACACATGGAATACTAAACACAAGTATTTGGAATATCCTATTCACATCTTTGGTGCAGGGACACTGCTACTTGGTACTTCATTTTATCTAATTTTTACACATATTACACACCAAATATATAAAATACTCTTAATATGTACAGTTGCAGGTTATCATAACAATCATGCAAAATGCCATAGCACTAAATTTTCAAATAAATGCCTCTGTGAAGCATCTCTTACACTCAAGGCTTTTATTTTGCACATTTCTCAACAAAGTGCAAACTCATTAAGGTGTCATTCACCAAAGATGTGAAAATATGGGAAAACAAGATGCATATTTAAAGTTTAGATATTTTAAGGCACTCTTGTTACCTATTATATGCTTAGCACAAATTTACTAAACTGAAGGATATATTTAGATTACAAATGCCTACTTCAAATTTATCAAAAGAAACAACTATTGTATTGTTAATCATAAAGTTACATTGATGATCAGTGCAAGATTGGAAATTAGGTGCACTGAAAAATTAGATAAATTCACATTCCAGTGGGTTATGCATTTTTTTTATTACAGGTGTACAATTTTGCTGAACCATATAACAAAATGTCATGGTCTTTTACTTGTAATATGATATTGCTGTCAGTTGATATATTATAACTTTCGGAGCAAAATAATTTTCATTTTTCTAACACGTGTGTCAGACATTTTGATTTGAGAAGTGTGTAGAGGTTATATAGAAAGGATACAATCCTGTAGCTTAATATGATCCTTGAAAACTGTATACCATTTTTTCAAGACAATCTTCTCCCATCTAGTTCCCGTTTGTGCGGCGATTAATTTCTTCAAGTCTCCAATCGTATCATCTGGGTTACATTTAACACGAACTTTCTTCCCCAGACGATCGTTACAAGTTACTTCCAGCATCGTTTCTTTCAGTGATAAATCCCCTACAAAATACGAGTATCAGAAAAGAACATAACTTTATGGCAATATTTGTGCAAAACTAAGGCATACGGGATTTATTGCTATTTTATATCCAATCGACGATACTCCAAAGCAAAAAGACGTGCATTCCGAATTGTGCACAATATTTAACACTTACTCACGTAACCTCAATCAAAGCTTCACGTAACCTTACAATGGCATAAAAAACGTATTTAAATTAATACATATTTATCATCATGAATTCAACACTAATGAACTTTCGTCATTAAATTTACACAACGTCCTTCCTCTATTTGGCTTTAACGTTCCTACAGCAAAACAAACATCTACTTCTAACAAGTATGGATACAAACGGAAGCGTGTGTAGTACATATGCAGCAACACCAACATAACGAACTCCGACGACTTTTATACATATTTTATATATAAGTTAAAGGAGAAATGCATCAAAATGATAATGAAAGTACAATTTAAAATGAGTTAAAATATACTTAATAGAAATAAGTTGTTAATATAATATACAAGAAGTTAAATTAGTACATAGGAACGCTTTGATGTTGAACTTCCTGACTAGAAATACATCAAAAGAGGCTTCGTAATTTTAAAATTTTACTTATTTATTAGCATCGTGGAAGGATTTAATTACGTGACTCTATAACTTTTTTAAATTATCATTACATAATTTAGTTTTGCTTTATATTTATATATATATATATATATGTTGGTTGTGTTATAGATTAATATGTGTGGATTACGGAAGTTATTCTTCTGTCTTTCTCCACATCATTCCTCACGATTTCTTACAATTGCTTATGTTAGTACAGCTGTTAGTAACATGGCTCTCCAGAAAGAATGGTTAGCAAAAGCTGAAGAAATAGCTGATCAGGTAAATAGAAATATGTGTGAAATGAATCAGTTGACATATTTCGTTTTTATGACGTATTGTTGTAGTTGTTATTCATCATATTTATAAAAGAAGGGAGAAACGTGGAAGTTGGGTCACGTCATCCTCCCTATTTTAAAATTTGTGACGTGTGCTGACTATTAACTAATTGAGTGACCTTTTTTATTTAGATATTAAGACATGGAAAACATGTGTTACCAACAATAGCAAGGTTGTGTCTCATTTCAACATTCCTAGAAGATGGTATCCGAATGTGGGTCCAGTGGTCTGAGCAACGCGAATATATGGACATGTCTTGGGGATGCGGCAAGTTTCTGGCCACAGTTTTTGTATTGGTTAATTTGATTGGACAGCTTGGCGGGTGTGTTATGGTTATAGGCAGGTTTCGAGTTACAATTGCTTGCGGAGTGTTATTCTTCATTGTTGTTCTGCAGGTGAGTTTTTATTGTATTAAGACAATATTGGAAGCTATACTTTAACCCTTGCAGTTGAGATGTGATCTGTAAATGAAGAAATAAAAATCATGTACTAATATATGCTGGTGAATTAATTGTTTCACTTTTGTAGAACAGAACCAGTATTGCTAGATAATTGCCAGCAGTAATTATGACTGCTACTGAAGGTTCTGTGTAAACATAAATAATGGAATCACTATTGATCTCCAGTTAGTAAGAATTCACCTCATGATTACATTATTTTTATTATACCAGTCCCATCTGATGCAGTGCGTGAATTGTTTCTAGAAGTTCGAAATTAAATTTATAACAAAATGTTATCTAAATTAGTTTGTTTTGCTTTAATGTGCTCAGTGCAGTTATAATAAAAAATGGGATAGTTATAAAGGTGTATACTTGCTGAATAAACATCACAAGTTCTATCATAACAGAAGAAATAATTATTCTCTCAACTTCAAAGGAAGGTTCTCCAAAGTATTGTGGTATTTCTACCAGAAAACAAGTCTTAAGTACAGTATTGGATGGAAACAGTTTTTGTGAACACTTCACAGCAATTTGCTGCTTTGCATGTATTTTTTATTGCTTGACTTTAATATGTGTAATTTTGGTAGTAACTGGAGGAGTGTGCTTGATTTAAAGATCATATTATGTGTGCATATCCATCTAGAATATTGTACAGTAACCACAGACCATTTATTTAAATATCAGGCTCGTCACCCACAGCATGGTGTATCTTCAGGTCATGGTCGAGAAGACTACCTTTGTACATGGTGAATAGCTCCAGATATGTTAAAAAATAAATTGTGGATAGCTTACATAGGGTGAACTTCCAGCTTAGGGATCAGGCAGTGGCCAACAGTTCTTCATAATGAAAGTTAAACTGTTATGTTATGGAATGTTGCATGCTGCAGGTTCTTGTGAACATGGTAATGTGGTTTTTTTTTTGACCTGTTAAGTGACTATCAGCTTCTTAAGCATGACTGCAGCATTGAGTTGGTCAAACATTAGTTTATCTTGTTTCATTTTGTATCTAATGTTAACATCTTTCTTTCAGACCTTTGCATACAGCATTCTATGGGATGTTCAGTTTCTTTTCCGTAATTTGGCGCTTATTGGTGCATTACTCTTGGTTCTTGCAGAAAGTAGAGTTGAAGGGAAGAGTTTATTTGCTGGTGTTCCTTCATTAGGTATGTTGAATTTTATATGATGAAATTGTTTTCATGCGAAGTTTGGCATATTGTGTGTCTGCATAGAATAATGAAAAGTTACAATTTGCCTCAGTTGTGAGCATGTCAGAATTAGGTTAGAAGAAGATATAATGGGAATGGATCATTTTCTGTTTAGATTTTATTGTCATTGAGGATAACTTTGTTCCTCATTTTATTTAGTGAAAGGTGTTAGAACATTTTTGGTTATGTTTTGCATAGTCTGTAGGATTCAATAACTATCCAAAGGTTATTACTATTTTCTTTTTAAACAGGTATAAATTTATTGCAGGTGATAATAAACCCAAGAATTACTTGCAGCTGACTGGAAGAGTTCTTTTGGCCTTCATGTTCATTACTCTGTTGCGTTTCGAATTTTCCTTTTTGCAGGCAAGTATATGATTAAGAAATTCTACTTACAAATTTTTATAATGTGTAGAAGATTTTGAAATTTATAGTCGTGTCATAAGAGCATGATGGTTCAAAAATTCTTTGAACTTTGTTGTCATCTTTTAACCCCTCCCCTCACATAAAATGTGTGTGTTTTGTAGTATTAATGAATGTAATAGAATTAAATTTTCAAATTCCTTACCCAGTACACATTGTTTTTAAGGGGTGAGGTAAGCTGCCAGCGGCGCTGAAATCGTTGTAAAGATGGTATGTGTGACAAATCAGAAACTTTATTTTCTCAGAACAGCTTATTCTTATAGTGTTTGTTGTGTTGCAGTTTTTTGTTCAAGTTACATCAACTATAAGCATTAGCAGCTTGTTGGACAGTTCAAAGGAACTGGAAGTATGTGTGTGATAAATGTGCAAAGAGATATGCGTTTAGCATATACGAGTATGTCTTTATGGAAGAATTTACCAGTATAACAAAGAAACCTGTAACAAGAAATCTGAGTAAAAACATTAGACGTTTTTCACAACAAGTAGGGGTTTGAAAGAGTACTACAAAAGTATCTGCCATGAATGTAATTTCCATGAGTGCAGAGCAATAATGAAGAAAATTTAGCCACCAAATGCACCAGACCTAAATTTCTGTGACTTTTTTCTGTGGGGTTGCTTGAAGGACAGGATGTTTCAGAAACATCTGTACGAAATGGATTATCTGAACTTTGCCATTCGGTCAGGAATTGAATGCATTTCTAAAGAAACTCTGTGACCAAGTTTCTGCTCAGGTTCATTGTCCGTTTGCACAAAGTTTGTGAACTTCTAGAACTTTGGTTAAATATATATCATGCTCTATGTTCACCAATATAAATAATTATCAATTTTAAAGTTTCAGATGATGAAGCTATCACCATTTAGTTTACCATAAAAGAAGCAAAATGTTTGTAAAAATTTCCATCTTTGTTCTCCATTGTATAGTATCCTGCTCCTCTGCTTGCCGATGTACGTATATTATTCAAGTCCTACCTAACTCCCCCTGCTAGACATTTTTAAATACACTTTTAACCTTTCCTGGACACTCACCCTGAAGATGGCACTGCAGTGTTTGCCAGAACATAACATCTTTAATCATTGAAGTGTATTCTCAAAAACAGGTTAGGTGTGGGAACCAGAGAATAAGAATTGCATAACTGATGTCTACAAAGGTGCATTTCTTTCCTTTTAGGCAGCCCAAGATGTATTGGGTTCAGTGTTAATGGTACTGGTAACCATTGGCTACAAAACCAAGCTCAGTGCTTTGATCCTAGTTTGTCTGCTTGGAGGACTTAACTTCTATCACAATGCCTGGTGGAACATTCCGTCATATAAACCTCTCAGGGATTTCCTGAAATATGATTTCTTCCAGGTGAGTGACACCACATTTTATATTGTAACAATGTGTATGTTAATTTTATGGCTTAGAGTAAGGATTGGCAGGAGGAGATTTTAAGGGTGTGAACAAAGTGTTGACAGAATTTGTGTATTGTGGTGTAGGAAGTGCTTATCCATTTTTAATCTTATGTGATTTATGGTAAGTTATAATATGTGTGTATTTTAGAAAATATATTAAACTGACTGGACCAAAAATATTTACATTTTCTGAACCATTGCACAATTCCCATGCAGTGCACCTTGAAGTTTCACTTGAACCTTGTTCACATATCTTTTCAATTAATACAGCAAATAAAATGTCACAGCCACATCTGAGGTACTAAAGCTTCTTCATAATATACTTGTCTCTGTATTTTGGAAGTTTTTGTATTCCATTTTTGAAGAAGTCTTTCTGCTTATGTCAACACCGCTTGTAGGCTGCATTTTTCACTTCATCATTTGACTTTAACTTTTTGCCTCATGAGTGCATCTTTTGTGTCATAAAGAGATGAAAATAACAGATAGGTGACAAACCAGGAATGAAGAACATTCCATCTCATTTCAGTCAGTGTGTTTACATCCAGATTAACCATATGTGGGTGAAAATTGTCATTCAGAAAACATATACCTTTGGATGAAAGACCTGCTCACTGCTTTCAGAGATGACTGTACTTATCAACATTAATTGTATGGCCTAGCTTTGTTAAATCCACAAGAATAACACCTTCAGAATCTCACAGTGCAGTGGCTATCATGTTGTTTGCTCATGCAAGTGATTTGAATTATTTTTGTGGAGGTGAATATGTGTCTCCACTCCATACTGGACATTTTATTTCAACCAAAAACGTTAATTTTTTTATCATCATCATGGATATTTGCATGGTTGTACTAAGACTTGTGTGCAAGGAAGTGTGATGAACCTGGTGGTGATAGGACTCTAATTGAAACATGTTGCTCAGAAAATACCAACAGTAAAACGGGTGCAGAACAAATAATAGTGAGCACACCAGGATGCTACACTATAGAATTGAATGGTTACAGCAGTTTACATGTTTTAGGACAGTTTATGTTGTGATATTTAAAAATTATTTCCAGGCTCTATTCTCTCAGTGTTAGTCTTCTGTATAGTATTGCTGTTTGGACTTTCAGGTAGATACCGATGTTTTGGAGGAACATAACTGCCTCCATCTTAAGTTGGTATGTACCTACAAGTCCACAGTATGTTACTGTCAAGAAGACCAACATCAATCATATATATACAGTAAAACCTCTCTAAGTTGGACACTTGGGGTTCCAGGAAAATGTGTCCAACTTACAGAGGTGTCCAAGATAGAGGGAAAGAAAAATCAGATTGTGGTCTAATGACAATATAGTCTATTTACTTACATACACTAACTGCTGTAGCCTTACTTAAATTAAGAATTAATGACAATGGTATTAATAATAATCTTTTGAAGCCCACTCCCATGCATTGCACATTACACCCCAGCCTCAATAACATTTTCTAAAGTTAATCCCACTAATTTTCGCTTCCCCATCGCAAAAACAAAAATTCCATTTCTGTTAACACAATCTGAACTCAAATGCAAGCTCAGTACTGACGGAGTTAAAACTGTGTCTTCTGCGATACTGTAGTCCAGTTAAGGGTTCAGCAAAAGAATAGTTAAACACTTGCAATGCATTCCAATGATGGGTTCAATGTCCATAAGATAATCCTCCAGAGAGGAGGCATTCATCAGTCAGAAATTCAAAATAACAAAATATGTAACTGAAAAAGTTTCCCTGAAAAGCATCAAAGTTAAGTGCATGAACCTGTCCAACTTACAACAAAAGGAGTGTTCAAGTTCCAGGATAAAGGGGTGTCCAAGATATAGGGTACTGTGGACATGTAAAATTATAGGATATTCGCTGGTTCCAATTAAAAGTGTCCAATATAGAGGGGTGTCCAGGATATAGGGGTGTCCAACTTGAGGGGTTTTACTGTATATATATATATATATATATATATATTCTGTTAAAAAAATTAACCAAAAATGACATAAATTTTGTTGCATTTCTTACAGACGCTCTCTGTGATTGGTGGTCTTTTGATGATTGTATCACTTGGTCCAGGTGGTGTTTCTATGGATGAACATAAGAAGAAGTGGTAAATTGTAATCAATACAGGAACTTTGTTTCAAGCCAAGTGAGAAAGTAACAAAAAACATTTAATGAAAGTATCTTTGACCAAGTCTTATGAATCAGACAAGAAATAATGATCATCATTCTCAGCAAAGTCATAATTAGCAACACAATAATGGAAATGTGGCAGGAGTTCTTTGCAAGATTGTTCCTGCTGTGAATTAAGGAAATATTGAAATTAGGGCTCTGATTGATTGTTATTTATATTATGACTGGTTGATGAACTAAATGGCTGTAAAAATGGTAATTGACTTCAGTCTGTATATTTTTATCGAGCTGGTAATTATTGCAGTGCTTGCAGGATCTCCAATATAAAGCATTTCTTAGTGTGTTAGTACTCAGGAATGTTTTCTTCTATGGAATGTGCTGATAACTGTTACAGACACAGTGGACAAAAATGTGAACCCAATTTTAGCTCAATTTTAGTTGGTTTTTAACTGTAAATTGGTGTAATTTCATTGTACTTGTAAAATCTATGTTCATTTTATTTTGATTAATCTGTACAAATTTTATTTGATATATAAATTTTCCTAATTTAAAATATAAAACAGTTGAGATATGTTTTAAACTTTAAACCAGGTCTGACAAGTTGGTATGAAATGTTCTACAAACAGATTTGTTCCACATTGAACACCATCAGTCAATAAATCATTTTACCTGGCATATTAATTTACTGTGATTTTTGTTCATTATGCTGTTTTAAACGTTCTTCAGAAGCTACAAATTATACACTTTTAAAGTTAAAGTAACTGGGAGTGGCCATTTGTTCTTATTTCTTATATGAAGGTTGTGCTACTTTGATTATAAAATGTTACTGATCACAGTTTTTTCCCAGCCTATCATCTTCATGGTGTGATATTTCTTCTTATTGAGTGCTTTAATAAAAGTAGTTTTTGTTGTGTTTTATTCAACTGGTGTATATTTTGTAACAAGACTGAACAACTTTATACTTGCCCCAGGTTTAAAAGAAGCGTGAATGGGTAATGAATTTAGGGTTCTTCTATACTCTGCATTCTAGTTACGGACTAAAGCTGTTGCATGGAAGGTTCATATTTGTAGTTTGGTGGTGGATATTGTGAATTAAAGTTAAGCAGCGTAGGAAAAAATTATTGTAACAAGAGGTGGAGATAGGTACTTTGATTTTATTTGCATAAATTGAACATGAATCACTATTGGCTAGAATATGGGCTATTTACATATTTTTGTTTATAATAAATTATGTGTTACAAAATTGCTAAAAATAATATTACTAGATCCTTAATGTTTGAGATAGGAACATTACAGTGGAATCCTGATTTAAGTTTGCAGGGAGCAGTGCATCTTGTTAAATGTGATTGTGTTCAAAACAAAGAACAGCTGCATTTTATTATAACCTTTATTCTCTTGTAATAGAATTATATATTCGTTTAATTTTATTTGTGGTAGTGGGTGGGGGATGGCAATAAGCCTTCTTATATCTGTCTGATGCTGTTCCATAAGCAGTCGAAACCTAATGCCAATTGTACAGGCAGATGTCCAGGTTTTTTTGCTGTACTATAAAAACACAATATGTAGGTGTTCTTTTAATGTATAGAACCATTTTATGCTCAGATTGAAAGAAAACTTGAATACTGTCATGTTCTAACAAGTACAAAAATTGGAGTTCTTACTGTACAGTCTTCATTGCATGAAAGTGACTATATTATTTTTAATCATGATTCTGCTGTAACTGGGTTTATGTGCAATATATATAAATTTTATTACAATGAATCAACTTCTTATTTATATAAATTTGTGTTATTTATTACTAATTGGAAACCTGGGAGGTTAAGGAAGCTCAAGGATTTGAGTAGTGCTATATGGGAGCCAAGAATGAATGCTCTGGTTGAATGTCTCACACATTCTTTACAGTGAAATGTAATTCATGTGTATTAAAATAAACAATGGAAAAAGAAATTGAAGTGATGAACATATACACAGCAATCTGGCAGTGTAATTTATTGACACTGACCTGCAACAGTGATGGCCACAAACTTCACATTGTGATACTGTACACCACTCATATCATAACTTGGATAGGACTGTATGACTGAAAGACATTTATTAAAATCTCACCTGTAGCTTACCAGCAGCCTGTTTCAGAACATCGCTTTTTCATGCATATCATCTTGCAACAGCCCAAAATTCCAGGTTGGTGGATATGGACCGACGGTTGTTGTGGTATATCTTGATACTTTGCTGGCACACAATATATTTCAGTATGAGAAATGTAAGTTGTGTTTTTCATGCATTTATGTCCTTGCTGTATCCACTGAAAATGTTATAGTAAGGTTACATAATATGTCCATTCAGTGGGGATTTGAAAAGAGTAGTTTTATACATATTACTTTATTCCTTTGTCACAGGACCATAATGGTTAGCCCACAAGTCATCTAATGTAGTGAATGAATCTGTTTATGTCTGCCTTAGATGCATATCACTTATCACACATGACCTCTGAGAGTGCATATTCTCAGGTATTAATTGATATCCAGTGGTGTCAGTGCGCTAATGCAGCTTGAAGTATAGGACTAGCTTCTCTCTCTCTCTGCATATTGTAAGTTAAAAATGTACATTTTTTACACCTGTGTCAACCAAGACAATTTCTTAAAATTGATCTGAGTATGTACACATTTTATTTCAGCTCTCTACATTAGTGATGCTGTTTCAGCAGTGATTAAAGTAGTGATGGAGAAAGTTGCTGACATTCTTTGAACTGAATTTGAACTAAAAGGTTCATTATACATCACAGTGAAACTTGAGAGGAGTTATAGTAAGTAGAGAATTCCTTTTAAAAGATCTGAGTTAAACGTTGTTTTTTATCTGATCTCTTGTAGTAGAAAGTGTTTCCAGCATTTCATGGAATCATGGTGCTTTTTTAGGGTGGTTGTATCCTGCACATTTTTATGTCCATGATATTTGTAAATGGCATCCATTGGGGTAAGTGTAATATAAAATGAATATGACAGAATACATCCAATGGCATATTTAGTTACAAAAAGTTTAAATATCACTGACAGATCATTTAATAGATGTGAACAATTGGTATAGTCCTTTGGTTAATTGGAAACTGAATGTGTTGGGATATGTAAAGCTGACTGTTTGTGAAGGACTATATTTTATGTGCTGTTTATGAGACATTTGCAACAATGTTTGACTGAGAGATACTTTTAAAAGTAGAAGATTAATACATGATGTGCTTTTAAAAGCAGTCAAAATTGGTTTCAGGTGTGTTGGATTATTGATTATTTTAAAATAAGTGAAGAGAAGACATATTTTTGAAAATTATACGTACTGCATAAGAATCATTTGAAATTGCCCCGTCTTGTTTATGAGGAAATAAATGGTCTTTTTATCCATTGCACAATTGCTTCCCCTTCATTCTATTGTGTTTAACATTATTACACTGCAGTGTCACTTCCTCCTGTACTCCCACTCCTAGTTGGCTGTTTTATTTATTTATAGTTTATTTAATGATGCTTTTTTTTCAGTGGCTTAGATGTTGAATGAGAGGAATAGTGAATAATGAATTGGAAAGGATGTGGACTGTTGGATGGATCTAATTATGTGGTAGAAATTGGCTTTGCCTAACTTTGTATTTAAAGTGTTTATGACTACTGGAGTTACTATTGTCATGTAGTTTCCTTTGTGTTGTAGTCTCCCTTCTGCTTGCCTCTCACCATCGAAATTACAGGTTTCTCTCTCTCTCTCTCTTTTTTAAGTGGAACAAGTGACCAGGGAAATCAAAATTACTGTGTTACAAAACCACACACCTAAATTATTTTTGGACAAAATAATTGCTCCACCTTTGTTATAATGTAAAAACTGGAGGCCAGAAGAGTTCAAGAGTGGTTGGCTGAGAAGTGTTGTTTTGTTTAGCATGAGAGGTTGAATCACAATTGTGATATTCCAGCAGGATGTAAGCATTCAAGTTGTACTTTTCAGTAATAAATACAGCTTGAGACAACATTTCTAATCCAGTGGTAATCTTCAGACATCAAAGGAGAGTTTATGAACTTTTGCATCTTTGAAAGAAATCCCATCCTTCAGCTAGTAGAAGAACAGAACTTAAGGCAACATTTTGAAACCATATCACAGTGATCAACTATGTAATCATTCAGAAGAGTTGATGAATATGTATCTTCCTAAAACATATTCTGAAATGCAACTGGTGGTGCGTATTGGTTCACAGATTTTAATAGTTGAATTTGTATTGTGTTTACAGTAACTGTTAAAATTTAAACATTAATCACATTATGTGATCATGGAAAATGAAAGCTAAAGACACTGTTGCAGCACAGATTGGTTTATTCTTGTTAATTGCATATTATGCTAATTTTAAATAAAATCATTATCAGGTACATTAAAAAGACTGGTACATTGCATGGCAGCTTATGAAATACAGTGATTCTGAGGCCAATGTGTAATGCTGGAGGAAAGGCATAGGACAGTGGGGACCAGTTTTGCCAAAAAGGCATCATTTAGGTCTAAAGTCATCCATTATGATGGCATATTAAAAAAAGTTGTCAGTGGAACCATGGTTCCGGAGAATTTGACGTAAATACGTCTATACGGAAAGGAAGTTTATATATTGGCTTTATTCTAAATATTTCCTTCATACATGCTTTACATTTGAGATAAATTTTATTAAGACATCGCTTATTTAACTTTAATTAGTTACGCTTAAGATGGGTCTGTGGTAGCTGAATGTAATATAAGGTAAGGTAGGGTAATGTAATGTAATGAAATGTTTTATAGGTAACAACAATGCCGAGTAAACAGATGATGTTTCCTAGGTAACAAAAATGCCAAGTAAAGAGACGACATTTCGTAGGTAACAATAATGCCGAGTAAACAGACAACGTTCCCATTGTTACACTTTTTTGCTGAATGACCCTTCCTTATAGACGTATTTATGTCAAAAGGTTTTATGTGTGCTGACAAATTATACCTAAGAATTTTATCCGGACAAGTAATTTTTGTTTAAAATTTTCCTCGGTAAAAGAAGGAATGTGTATCTGAGGCAGTCTTATAGTTGGATAAATATTGGTATTTAAATTCCCTGCTATTGCATAGAATTCTGTAACAGAAACAACTGGATTAGCAGGTTAACAAGAACTCTGTTTTAGAAAAGTGACCTAAGTCAGGATTTCTGTCTTTATGCTGCAGTTTCGTTCCAGAAGCTTTGACTGTATGCTGGTTATGATCCAGTGTGAGCAACTCCCTGACAATGGCTCTAGAAAGAAGTCTGCATCTATTCCGTAGGTAAAGATCCTGGGCTGAATGAAAATGTGTGCCTGTTTACCATAGTGCATAATCTTTATTTGGCTGTTGACATTAGTATGCAATTTATTTTGTAATATAACATTACAGATATAAACCTAGATTTAACTGCACAGCAGGTAGACTTGTGCTGATTGTTTCTTTTCAACCATTGCTTTTAGTAAACAGCTCTTGATAAGATGAAATATAATCATTAATTATTTTGCAGTGACTAATCACAAAATATTTAATACTTTTCTCATCTTAAAATATTAAGGAATTTTCTTTTCATAGTTTGGAGAATATTCAAAAAACATCAACGATTTTGATCATTTATCTTTAACATTATTCACTTTGTGACTTTCTCTGACATAACTGATTTATTACCAAAACTGAGCATGCAGCGACGGATAGCTTGCTGGCACAAGTGGAAATCTTTGAATGGTGGAGCCAGTGTATTATCAAGAAGAAGCAAGATCTCGATGTATTTATCCAGGGCTTGTCTCACTTCACCCTCTTCCATCAGTCGTGTTGCAGTTTTGAACATTGCATCTGTATCCTGTGAAAAGGCAGAGAAAAAATGTTGAATTTTAATTATAAATTTGTTTAAAAGTTTTTGATTTTGGTTGAAGGAAATACTGTGCTCATTTCATGAATTTCATAATCCATTGTGCAGCAACTTATAGGTATAAAGTTACATTTTAATTGATACAGCTCATTGCAAGATTTGAGATTTTAATTTGAACAGAATAGTTCACACATCTGAGAGCTGCAGGCCCTTTCCTTCATGCTGAAACCTACAACAGTCTGTCACTGTACTTTTTGACTGTATTTTCTGCTAACTAGAGACAATTTCTTATCAATGAATTCTGGCTGGAGTTTTTGCCTTTTAACCACCTGACACAGCTGGTGGCCCAAGAATTCCTTATACTTTGTCACCATGAAAGCTTCAGATCATACAAATATCTCATCAGTCAAATAATTTTCTGTGCCTTCCTTTGTTGTATCTTTGTTTGGAGAATACATTTACCTGCAGTACTTTCAGTCCTTTAAGTATATTTGTGTATTGTTTGCAGAGAGGACACTGGATCATGAAGTCTGAAGTATCTGTTGGTACAATAATCACATTGTTGCATTTTGGTACTGTACCACCTGAGCCTGTTTCACATCGAAATCTCATAAATCCCTGGTGCATGTTGTTGAATGTGGGCCAATCTTCATTGCAAGGAACACATATGCAATCAAATCGATATTGTGACTTCAAAGTTGCTTGCCTCTCTGTTTGAGGAGTCTGGGTGAATATCTGCCCATAGTTTTCAGCAATCATCTCTCCACAGTGTATGTTTTTAATGGCATGAACTATAACTGAAGTTCCTTGGAAATATCTGCAAAATAAATATACTGCACATCTGCATGAATGTAATTAATGCTTACTCACATACAGAGGGAAGTCCTTGTTCATTTAGTTTGTGTTTATTGCATAAATATGCTAAAATGAGCAAGAATGCATGCTCGACCTTTATTGTGTTGAAATATGGGATTTTATTACCAGTACTACAGAACTGCTGGCCAGATATAACTCCATGGTTAATTGTTGAACAGTGTGTTAATGCAGTGCTTGGTCATCTGAATCATGTAAGCCATGACATGTTAGCAGTAAAGGTTTAAGTACTGTCATTCTGTTTTTATAGAACCTTTGAAAGAAATTGAATGTGCACTGTAGGTATATACGTTGAACACAGAGATCTGGTTAGTCATGTTAATGTACTAGTAACCTTGGATTTATATGTCATGGGACTAGAAAATAACGGAACGAACGTTGTTATTCAGACAAAAAAGGAAATGTGCGGACAGTTGCAGAAAGTAACATCAATATGTTAATATAGTAAGAAGTAACAATTAGTGATTTTAAGTAGTTCTGATCATTATATGTACGGTTGAAATCCAAGAATGATTGACTTTGGGTGGATGTTTTCAGTTCTGCGAAAAAACATAAGCATTTCATTATGAGTGTGTTCAGTTGGATATTTACTTAATTTATATAGAATTATCTGACACATTACTAATTGAGATTGTTTGCCAAAGTTGATTATGTTTAAGCTATTACCTTGTTATTCCTGGGTCGCATGAGTGGTTGAACAGAGCTAGGGTTGGAAACAGTCCTCCGCCTAGGAATACAGAACGAGCTGAATTAAGATTCCTTGGTGCTTCCAGCTGTAGTTCAGAAATCTCATGAGCATTGAATTGTAATAGCTGGAGGTGATGTAGCAGTAATTCTCCCACAAACAATTCTTCAGGTGTTAGCTTGTGTTCTGAAATATTTGCATTGGTTAAATTTCAGATTTAGGGTGTTTAGTAATGTATTTATAACAGTACTATTTTCAGGATTTTTACAGTTGTTTATACTTTAAATGCTTGTGTTAAGAGGAGTTATAGTTACCTCTAGGAGGCTACAGTGGAGATGGATTTTAGGACAGCAGGTGAATGGAAGTGAGTTAGAATCATTTCCAAATGCTAGCTACATCCCATTTTGCAGATTTATTTAACATAAGGAAGGAATGTAATCTAACAAAGTGGGGAGGTCTGAAAGTTGCAATCAGTATTCAAAAAATTTGGAATCACGTAACAAAAACCAGATGAATTTATAAGATAGTATAATTGCGTCATATTGTGAATCAAATATTAAATTAATTATTCGGTTTTGTCCGTCTAATCACAATTATATTTAAAATTTACAAGTAAGATAATTAAAATATCATTTTATGTTCCACATCGAATAATCTATTTTACATTTGGAACATTTTTACAACATGTTTCGGTTTCATCGAACCATCTTCAGGTGTAAAATTATATCAACAAACTTAAAACTCAATTACAATTTCTGTTGTGTTGCTTTTTGGTGATGTTCATATCCAGATTATTTTCACATATTGGAGCGAATGTATTATTTTGAAGTGAAATGCTTTTGATGTTCTACATCGGCCAAAGATGAGAGTGTAGACACATTGATCTCTGATCAGAACTGCCCAGAAATAATACTAGCGTATCCGAACAGGCATGGTTCAATACTGATCAGTATTGAACCATGCCTGTTCGGATACGCTAGTACTTCTAGACACCTCCAGACACATCAACGTGTCTACACTCGATCAGTATTGAACCATGCCTGTTCGGATACGCTAGTATTATTTCTGGGCAGTTCTGATCAGAGATCTCAAAGCAAGTATCATATCTACCAGGCCCATTGAATTTAAATTTCACCCTTTGAAATCCAACTGTTCTTTATTCACACAAGCATAGTATGGTCTTTATATGAAAATTGAATGCTAAAATTGATGATAATACCATTTTGATGTCAAGGAAAGTTGTCATTATTTTAATATGTATATTTGTGCACAGACATACCTGATTCTTTGGATTGTATGTTGAAAAACCCTGCCACTCTGAGACATTTGAATAGTAAAACAGCTGTATCTGTTCTATATAAGAAATCTTGCGCTGTTCGTGTTCCTGAATGGTCCACAAGATTGTAGACTGTTCTGTAGTCTGTAGGGTGATATTTCTCAGAACTGTTTACAACATCACAGCCCTAGAAGAAGACCATCAGTTGTAAATATTTGCCCCAGATGCTAGTGACTTATGTATTTTATTTTTTATTGTTTGTAATTCACAGTGTATTTTAAAATGGTCAATGATCAGCTCTGTTTGAACTTACCGTTTTATTTTAGGCACATTCACAACTAAAAGTTGCAGATGAGCACCTGTAAGCGTTTGCGCTTTTTCTGTCCACACATAACAGCTCAAAAATGGCTCAACATATTGTAGTGAAATTTGATATTACAGAATTTTATGAAGACTTACATGTGTTCCTTTCTGTGGAAGAGACTGGATGGGGAATCCCCCAGTTACCATCATTATTTTCATTACTATAGTTACTTGGTTGTCATGGTTACTGGGGAATCCTCAGCCACCCAGACAACTTGTATGTCACTACATCATTGTATACAGTTGTGTTATTACATAGTTCTGTGAATTTTAATTTAGTGCAGTTTAACATTTACGTTTCCTAACTAATATTCAGCATTGTAGCATATTTTGTTAGGAAAACAGTACCATTTTTATGAGGATTTAAACATTTTTGGCTGAAGATCAGTAGACCATGGGAAATCCTTTCATTCTGAAACTGAATATCTGTGTCACTGTACTATATCAGTTTTGGTTCACACAGAAATGTTTTGAGAAAGGTTCATTGTACTTGTTTAAATGAGGGATGCTGGTAAAAGAAATCTGCATGTGTTTTATAACCAGTTATTAGATGGGTAGGGCATGCAGCTTCATGGGCATAATGAGAAATGCATACAAAATTTTGGTTGGAAAATATGAAGGGAAGAGTCTGTTTGAGGTACCTAGATGTAGTTGGAGGATAATATTGAGCAGAAAGTTTAGAAAGTTGAATGTGTACTACTGTAATTTTCTCAAGGAGGACTGCTCCAGACAACTATTTATGACCTTCATATGCCATTCTGTGGCCTCTAAACACAATATAAATCAATATTAACAAATCTGGTACATTTCACAGTCATGTAACCATATTTAGTAATTTTACTGCCTGTGCTACTATGACTTGAAAATTTCTCAGTTGTAATCCTAAGTTACCATTTCAGACCTTCATGTTTTTGATGATATTTAAAGTACATCATTATGCTCATACCTTTCTCAAAATGCCTTTCATGTCAAGGAAATACTTTATTCCCCGCTGCGATAACATTCGTAGAGCCATGAGGCATATAATGGAGGCTCCTGAGGACCAGAGGGTTTCAAGTATAGGACACTCAACCACATGATGAGTTTTAAGGGCCTCTGTCTGGCATGCAACACTGCAGAATGCCACTCTGCTGCATTGATTGCATGGGACAGCAGCTTCCAACCTAACATCACACAGAAATCAGAACCTCAGACAATATCAGTAAGCATGACATCATGATGAATTTTCATTTGTAAATAAAAAAGTAGAACAGAAGAAACTGTAAAAATTCAGAGTACCAGTAGTACAACTTGTTTTCAAGCACTAGAAAAAAATTATCTAGTAGTTTTTAGCCTGAACTGACAACTTCCTTCATGAAGCAAATCCCTCTTGAGAAGTTGATGGTTACTCAGCTAATCCAGAAATTACCCATATTTTGCAGAACCCAAGGGTTTATTACCAAGTTCTCTGGACCCTATCCTGAATCTATAAAACTTAGTCAGTACATTTACAACCTACTTTCTTGTGTTCTATCTTAATTTCCCAAGTGCTCCTTTCTTTCAGGTTTTTCATCCAAAATTTGGTACAAATTAATACATTTTTTTAAATTAGAATTTTGTGTCGAAAAAGCATACCCCACATTACTGTTCCTGATTTTATTGTTTCTGTAGAATCTTCAGATTGCAGTTTTGAATTTTTGTATTAGAGGGAGTGCAGCTGTAACAAGTTATAACTGGTTTATCAGATTAGCGTGTGAGCTATTTCAGTCTTCAGCTACATTCTTTACAAGGTTTCTGGTAATTTTCCATATATATAAGATTATGGATTAAAGCTAGGAAAACTTATTTAGGCATGCATTTTCAATATCTACAATACCCTCTGAAGCAGTGGAAGCAGTGTGTGCCAGCATGTTCAGCTAACAGGACTGCAACAAATGCTGGTTCAACCACTAGTGTGTCCCCTACTTTCACATCTTTCCCCGCCACTGCAAATCGTCCTGTGTCTTTGGTCTCTTCGATATTTACTGCAGAACTTGCTGACACATAACGTGAATTCTGCTGTCCAGTCACAGACGGTAAAATTGCATCCTCTGGAAGTATCCTAGGCTCTGATTGAAGTATAAAAGAAATAAATTTTATATTATTCATTTAATAAGTCAAAATAAATGTGAGCAAGGTAGCTCAATTGGGGTTCAATCCCCAATGGAGGCAGAGGATTTTCTTCTAGCCACTGTGTCCAGACCAGCTCTGGAGCTTACCCAGGCTCCTGTCCAATGGGTACTGGGGTCCTTTCATGGAGGTAAAGTGCAGCCAGGGTGTGCTGCTGACCACTTACCCCCTTCTAGTGCCAAGGTTGAGAATGAGTAGCAGCTACACATTCTTCTAAGTGCCAACATTGACATGTAGTGGTAATTTTCCTCATAAAATGATCATTTTCCCCATAAAATGAAATGACAGTCCCAACTGGCAAACATTCAAAATTATAACTAAAGAATCCCAATAATTGTGTTTCATTAAAATCTCTGTAACAGAATATAATTTTTTTGTGTGTGATAGAACATGAAAAATTTGGCAGTAATTTTTTATATAAAATGGTATTATGTATAAGGGGTTTGAGTGATATGAAGGCTATTCAGATACCAGTATGGTGATTATTATTTAACATTGTATGAACTTGGGAAGGTAAAACCATAGGGTTAACTTCTATTACTGTTTCTGTGGTACTTACTCCTTTCACAATAACTTAGAAAAATCTTTCTAATGAAAACCTCCAGGCTGTGTCTCAGAAAAATAAACTGCTACACAGTTATTCAGGCTCTAACTAGTGTACTGACATTTTTCTGGTAGCATACTAATATATATGTTACATCCATAATACTGAAATTTATTTTTGCATATAGTAATTTATGCCTTATGCATAAAATGTTTAACCTTTATTGTATGGAAGTAGTGGATTTAAACCCCTGTAGTATGAGGCTGCTGGCCAAGCTTTAACTCTGGGCTTAACAGTTAAACAGGATGCTACAAAATCACACAGCCAGCTGGATACTATATAAACAGTGTTGCACAAATGATAAAGGTTAATTACTCCTTACCAGGCTTTTCAGTAGAAAATATATTATACATATAAGACTTTCAGTACCATTAACAAGGACCTTGTTCTTGGCTAGCATTGCAAGCATGATTTGCACATCCATTTGCCATTTTCGTTTCCTTTCCACTGGTAACTTGGCTGAGTCCAGTGCTTTAAGGGTACCCCTGAATGCTTCAAGTGCATCTTTCAGCTGTTTTGTTGCTAGAAGACATCGAGCTTTCCTGGCATAAAAGCATAGTTTATAATACATTACTAACAGTCATGTAACACCGAATTATCATTTTATATTGCTTGAATATTTTAATATAGTAAGTTCAGTTGTAAACAAGAAAATTAGTGCAAAAATATGTTGAAACTCCTGGTTTTCTTTTTTGGTTGTACCAGGGAATATGAAAAAGATCTGGTATAGTTGAATTTGAGGTGAGTATGAATATGGCTGTCTTCTGGATTTTAGCACCATGTAGTCTAGTAGAAGTTTACCAGTGTTTCAGAAGTATTTGCTGCCTCCATTATCAGGGTGATGAGCAACAATCAAAAAACTACATGTAATGCTTACAGTTATCAAGTAACATGCCTGTAAGGACTCATATTACATAAATTTAGCTCTGAAGATGAAAACAGTATGATCAACTGAAATGTTGGTGTCCATCTACAAGTTCACATGGTGTTACTACCCAGAAGACCAACAGTGACATCTTCACTACTATGAAAATCTGTATACTTAATTTGTTCCTCAGTTGTGCTAAATCTCTCATTTGTCTTTACTTTCATGATTTGAACACACAGTATGGTATGTAAAACTTCTCATTACATATTTTTCTCCATTGGCCTGTTATTCTACCTCTCTTCATTCTAAATATTCCTTTTAGCAGTTTGTTTTTAAGTGGTCAATTTCTGTGACTTTATTAAAGGCTGAATGATGTAGAACTGTTTATAAATGGTATTCGTATCAATACCTTTCTATTTGCTGATGATCAGATTTTTATTGCCTGTACAGAAGAAATAAATTACAAAGTATAATGAAATAATACAATATGGAAATGTCCACCTCGAAAATATAAATGATAGGTAAGATTTAAAGTTATCGTGGTGACAAGTATGAAGATGACTTTATTCTAGGTTGATATGCTATTTAGTCTGGTAGAAATTTATCAGTGTTTCTGAAACATCGGTAAACTACCAGACTGCATGGTGCAACAAATCAGAAGACATTCATCTTCAAAAATAAACGCAATCACATAAACAGTTTCTAAGAACAAAAATTTTTCAAATAATAAAATTCTTGAACGAGTGAGAAATTTTTATTATTTAGGCTCTGAAAGACAATGATGTTCTCATAGCATTAAATAGATGTCTAAAGGTCTGTGGAACACTAAATTTACATTATTCCCTTCGGTGATGAAACCAAGTTTCACATTTATAGGAAATAAACACACCAGAGATGTTTATTGTTCATTAATATCCAGGTTTACTGACACATTAATTGTTCATATTTATGTTTTATATATGTGTGTTACTTTATTCATACTTACCTGTCAAGAACTTTGTAGCGAAGTTCTTGTGGATAATCAAGTGACAAAACAAGGTCAATATCTTGCATTGCCAGTTTATATTTCTCCAAGTGGTAGAATGTAGCGGAACGATTGGCCACTGTTATAGAAAGCTGCCGGGTTGAATCTGAAATTTTATGGAAACTCTGTTATAAACTAATTGAAATTCCTGACTTTAGTCTCTGATGTGAAAGCATAGTTGTGGCAGATATGACAAGATAATTGCTGCATGTTCCTGGTAACTTGTTTGTTAATTCTTATCATCATAAGAACTAATCCAGGCTACCTACCATCAAATGATTCACCATATATGGTGGGACTATCAACTATAAATAACACAAGGTGCTGGAATTTTGGAGCTAATGCGGAACTATTGTCATTGTGAGATATTCACATATCATGTAACAGCTCCAGGCAATATTTAGAATAGCTTGATTTCAAAGTAAACATTAGAGATGTGTATGAAGGCTTAAATATCATATCATTTATGTTTCCAAGTTGGAGGAAGTAAATAATTTACTTTGTTTTATTCCCAAATATTCGATACATTAATTAGCAGGTCTGCATGTCATAAAGTTTGAAATGTTCATAACCAAAGAATTCACACACAGATGTGTAGAATTGGTATATGAGACTTCTTTTACTGATTTTTGTATCATGAAATCAAGACAATGAATAATTTTAAAATCAGGAGCCCTTTCTTTTGTAAGGATGTCTTTTTCTTAATCTTCACTTTATGGTTTAATTATTTTTAAGTTTAGCATAGTTCATAGGACATATTTCTAGGACAAAAACTTATGTAACTAAATATATGTGTGTGTCTATATATCTATATCTTTAAATTATAAATAAATTAAAGTATACTGAATAGAGAATGCAGAAACAGATAACATTCAAATCTGAAATATCCACATTACCATCCATGTATTTTATACGAGAAAATATGTCTCTGACATAAAACATATATCCTTATGCTTTACATTTATAGTAGTATCCCTAATGGGGCAAACTTTTTGTATTCAGATTTGTTTGTCCAAATCTTCAATATTTATAATGTTTATTCTTTAGAATGGCATGATCACAATACACATTTCACGTGAAATGTAATTTGGCAGTGAATCTAATTGTTTAACTTACTTGCATTAGGAGAATCCCCATCTATAGCCCATGGTGTTTTCAGAATGCTCTTGGTATAACTCTGCATTGCACTTTGGTAGTTTCCATTTTGGAATGCTTTGTTTCCTTCTTCTTTCAGTTGTTCTGCTTCTCTTTCATTCTTTTCAGAACTGGAACCCTTTACCTCATATTCATGAACAACAGGCAATTTATAGACAAACAAAAATCTGTCTTCATCAGTTTGAAGTGTTGACAGTTCTTGTAGCTGTTCATCACTAATTGAATTACGAAGATTTGCATGATGACATTTTAAGAAACCACATTCTGTATCTAACTTTTTTTCTGCTACAGACTCCAGTTTCATTTTAGATGTTTCAGTTTGTCTTCTTAGCCTTATATATAAAGCTGAGCAGTACTGCAAAAGTGAGCAGGAGGCATGGATAGCTAAATTTAGCACAGTCTATTTTAAAATTTGAATGTGATGGCACCATTACCACGCCACTGTCTGTAACCAATTGAAAGAACAGAAAGGTTGTTTGAACTCATTCCAGATTAATAATTCACACATAGTGGAAAAATTTTAAGCGTTTTAGATTACTTCATTACATTAAATATAAAATGTAATATCAGACATTTTGGAAATTGAAAAGAAGACATGTTGCTTATTTTTATTAATAATTAGCACCCCAGGGGTTGATTCTGTCCCCTCCCCCCCAAATTGTTGAAATTATATTTAAATGTTACAAATGTCTTATTTATAGAACAGTGTGTTCATGCTTTCTACATAGCACATGAAATACAAGTTTTGCCCTTATAAGTTCTGTTTTGCAGGACAATTAAGATTGTGTTTTTGCTACATATTAGAAGTAAATTTTCACCTAATATAAAATAAAATGCTCTGGAGTATTGAAAATCAGAAATTATAATATGGAGCAATATATGCATACTACCACAAAGCAGATTTGTCCAAATTGTGATATGTCTGACATATTCAGTAGATAACCAATCTGAGTTTGACGGGTTTATTCTTAGGTTACAGGTGTGAACTGTGGAGGTGCATGTCTTAAAATAATCCATGGTTGCCCCTGTTTCTGTGCTTAAAAATCCTCTCATTCATTTGGCATTAAATAACTTAATAATTTGATTTAGGATTGTTAAACAACACAGAAATAAATCGTTAAGGATTTCCATAGTAGGCATTAGAAGTAAAAATTAAATTAAATGCCCATAAAAGAGCTGAGAAGCTACTGGAGAAATGAAATAAATGTACAGAAGAGAGAGTAGATGAAAGTGTTGAGAGATAAGAATGAGGAATTTCTGCAAATAATCTATCCAAATAGATTGAATATCTGAAAGATGTCTGGCAGCCTTCTTCTAGATTTATGTTACAGCTTGAATGAATATGCTCCCACATTTTATTTTTGCCTTTTATGTTCATGCACAGTGGCTGTCTTTTACAGTTCTGCAGCAGTTTGAAATTCCAGGCTATTTATAATCAAAGATAAGTTGATGCAGATTTCAAATTCAAATATCGCGGTAATGGGGCAAGTACACGAACATTTCTGAAACATCATTGGATGATGACTTGCGCTCATACGTACTCAAATGTAGTGCCAGCTATGGTTTCTCAATAAATTTATCTATAGAACCTAGAAATTCTCAGTAGTATTTGTGGAAGTATACTTCTAGTGCAGTCTTCTGATTAATAAGCTGTTGCATTATTCACGCATGCTACTCCACAGGAAAGATACAACCTAATGGAAAGTACAAAGTCACTCTTTTTATAAGCGAAAAAAGACGGTGATTGGCAGCATTGCAGTCCGGGTTTCTAAGTGTGAGAATTTTTCATTTGGCGAAAAAGAGATTTCGACTGTACAGGAATTTATTTAATTTTTAAACACATTATGTCGAAATCTCCTGAAGCTAGACATATACTTCATAGTGGATATTTCCATCCTGCACTTCGAAAATTGCAAACACCCAATGTTGAAATTTCGCCGCATAATTTGATGTTTCCAATATTTGTTGGGTAAGTTCGTGATTGTGTGATCATTTTCACTATAACTTGTCTTGATTTTATTTTTTCTCATTGTAAATGCTAGGCAAAATATTGATATATATCAGATTTGCTAATTGTGGCCTATTTTTGCATGTTTAACCAAATGATGCTGGTCTCTTAATTTAATGAGAGGTAAAGGTTAGTATCTAGGCCTCTCATTAAGTTAAAGGTCCAGTGTAGTTAACAATACAGTGACAGCAGAGTTTAAGTTTTTGTGTGCCTGTCCTTTAGGAATAATGAGAAACCAATAGAAGTTAAAAGTATGCCCGGAATTGTCCAGTATGGTGTTAGTAATATTGAGGAATGTTTGAAACCCATTGTAAACAAGGGTCTGAAGTCGATATTGCTATTTGCTGTTGAGTATGGAATTCCAAAGGTTGGTAATTATTATGACTTCTTTATAATTAAACCTCTTTCATATCTTTAAAACATAAACAGATTGTTTGTAATTGAGGATTCTTGATCATATTTTCCTTGTCTTCATATTGTCGGTACAGAATATTATAGTTTGCCTGTTTGTGACATAATGCCTTGTCTTACAAAGTCTTTATTACTTGCAAATATTCTTGTACTATCAGTAGTACATGGTGAATATGGTACAGGTATTGTGCAGTACTTTAAATATAGGTAAGTGTAGTCCAGTAAGAGCTGCCAGAGGAGGTATTTGAAACTTTTGGATTCTTTTTGTATTGTTAGTGATGACGTGCTCACAGAGGAGGTTATATAATGCTCAGTGAAAGTGAGTAGTATATGTATGGCCTCTGTTAAGGTATTACCTTGGAATTTGCTTATAGAAACTTAAGAGAACCTGTCTTATAATTAGTATTAAGAAACTGCCTCCCATTAACAGTGGTAAGTCCTATCTTATGTGCATGTTGACAGTGCTGCTCACAAAAGCAAAAGTCTGAATGCTATGTTGATGCCAGCCACTCTTTCAGAGTATACTACCGGTATTACTAAAAATAATATGAAGAAAGTACATGAAACTATATTTTTTACTGAATGCTATTTGCTTTTAACCATAAATACTAGGTTTTGAAAACTTTTGATTTCTTTCTCTAAAACAGGTGTCCAATAAAGATGTATACACAGCAGCAACTTTAGTGGCTGCTTGTCAGTCAGTTACTCACTGCTGTCAACTGTGCAAAGCTAATGGTGATAATTCTGAACATCTGCACTAGATTTTATAATTTATTAAGTGCCTATGCTGATATATGTAATGATTTAGTTTATTAACTATCTGTATTTTGTTCACTGAATTTGTACATGCACATGTTTTTGGGACTTTCTGTACCCTTAAAATATGTTGTTTTTTTTAATTTTTAATTTTGTTTTTGCATTTTACACATGCCATGCAGGCCTGCACAAATCCAGGACACCAGGTAGCCATGTTACCCAAACTTTTCATGGTAACACCTAGAATTTTGTGCAGATTATATATATATATAATCTGCACAAATATACACACACACACATTGTATTTTGTGGTGGCTTCTAAATTTCTAGGAAATTTGTGCAGGCCTAATACATATTTCTGTACCTGTTACTTATGGTATTAATAAATAAGATTTTGTATGAAGCAAAATAATTTATAACAATTGTTATTTAGGTTCTACCATTTTAATTCGAGCAGTGTTGCCCCTGGGCATAGTAATGGAATGATTATAAAAATTAATGGTTTGATGCAGGATGAGAGAGGATCATATGCAGACTCCCCAAGAAATCCAGTAATTCAAGTGTTACCTAAATTGAGAAGATGTTTTCCAGATATCATAATTGCTTGTGATGTAAGTAAGCATAAGAGAACACATGTAGACACTCAAATAGTTATAAGCCAGGTTAATAGACTTAGAAGATTTTTTTTTCTGAGGGCTTGCACTACTAGTGGGTTACAAACATTACCCTCAACTATGCATATTTTACAGTTTAATTATGTCAGCACTTGGCAAATGTTTGTGTATGCATAAAATAGCTCTAGCATGTTTCACATCAGTTCTTCTGGAGGCTTATATATATGCAAAGTTATGTACAGGGCTATGGAGTCCGAGTTGTGGAGTCATAGTTGGAAGCAATTTTAGGTGGAGTCGGTAAAAATGTACCGACTCCGACCTCGATATAAGATTTTAAGAACACTTTCACTACCGTGTGAGCCGCCGGTGGCCTCACACTTAGGGAAATTCAACGACGTGTTTAGCCACATGGTATGGGAATAATGCTTTGTAACTCTGGCTCCGGCACCTTAAGAATTCAAACTGTCTACAAATCAGCCGATTTCTGCAATAACCATTATACGTATATTTAAATATATGTTATAAGTCTAAAAAGTAGCCTGATGATTAACGTGGTGGTGGTGAAATCTCTTGTGGTACCATTCACCATTTTAGTAGGTTTACCCTTATTAATACATATTGAGCTTATATTAAGGAGTTGGAGGTTTTAATACCGACTCTACAGCCCTGGTTATATATATTATTGATGTAGGTCTTGGGTAGATACCAATGCTTCAGGGAAACATAACTGTCTCCTTCTTCAGGTATGTTTCTCCAAAACATTTGATATCTGTGTACAAGTCCACACGGCATTACAGCTCCGAAGACCAAGATTAACATGTTCACTGCCATGAGAACCTCACATCTGAAGGTGATATATATTTCTTCCTGCAGGTATGTTTGTGCCCATATACAAATCATGGGCATTGTGGGATTATAAGCAAGGATGGAGTAATCAACAATGAAGCTAGCATTGAACGAATTGCACAAGTCGCAGTAGCATATGCAAAATCAGGTACTTTCAGTATTTTTTTATTTTACCCCCAATAATATGTGAGAAAAGTGAAAAAGAAAAATATGTTTAAGGCCATCTTTTCTTCCTTTCCCAAATAATTACATACTAACTGATGCAGTTTCAATTTGCCATACCTGCAAACTAGAGCATGTACTGTAGTAAGGATAATCCATTGCATATTGGTTTGCACATTTATGACTGAATGAACTGTGTACAAGTCTTGCATTAAAATTGAATGTCCATTGAGTGGCTAGATGATGCTCTGTGTAGCCAGAACATGAAGAGTGTTTGAGTTTATTTTGTTCCTGGACTTAGATTCTGTATGAATCTTATAGTTCTAAGGTATATGTTTGAATTATAATTCCACAGGGCAGAATATTTGTTGATAAACTAATCCCAATCTTTTATATGACCTGAAGTTTCATAACTGTGTTCATAAGAACCTACCATGTGGCCCTATCCTGAGTCAGATGAATTCAGTCCACATGACAATCTACATGTTTAAGATTATCTTCTAATCTGTGTTTGGTTCTCCCAAGTGACTTGTACTGCCAGGTTTCACAACCAGAATTTTGTATTTATTCATCATCAGTCTTATGCATACTTGATTGATTTTATGAAATATTTAAATAATTATTGCAACAGTTCTGATATTGGCATATGAATGAATAATTTTATTTCATACAGTTATGAAAATTCATGAATAAGAATCTGTAACATGTTAACATTCTGAACTCTTCTTTATGGTAGTGAAACTTGGACAATGAAAACCAAAGACTAATGCAGGATCAAAGCAGCTTAGGATAAATTCATGAGAAGGACCACAAAATATACATGGAAACACTGCAAAAGGAAAAAGTACATTTTGGATAAATTATGGACTGAATCTAGATTTCCTGAAATTTTAGGCTGCAGAAAGAATGGATAGATTGAGGGGAGAGAAACCAAAATAATAATGAAATATACTACCTGGTACAAGAAATCAAGGATGATCATTGAAGAGCCAGTTAGACAACTAATAACCCAACTCTTTGAATCTTTGATAATGATAATCATAGTTGTCTCTTTTATGAATGCCATGCTGAGTGAAGTACATTATTAAGTGTCTTTAATTAAAAGTTTCCATATAATACACTGTATGTAGGATTTGAAACTTTCACAGCAACTGAGTATAATGAATTCTTCTTGGGCTTCCAGCTGTGTCAGGTGGTTTAATGGAGAAAACACCAACAGCTGGTAGGCCGAGAAGAATTCATAATACACTGTATGACTATATTATATTTGAAATGTTCTTTGATTAATCTGTACATTTAAGAAAAGCATGCTTTATTAATGATGTTGCAGATTATGATTATCAGCAAGGTCATCACATACAAATAGTACCAAGTTATTAACCATGTGTATACAGAACTATTGAAATACAGTAATTTACTGGGCATGTTTGTGTGAGTTTACTGCAGTCATGCTGACTTGCTGTTGGCATTATCAGATAAAATAACATAGAAGGTGTTGTTAAGCAGTAATTGTACAGTCTTGTCCATATTTTCTGTGCAGGTAGAGCATAATATGAATTTAACAAAAATCAATAAATCAATAAATAAGGTTTGCATAGCTGTAAGCAAGGATATTATTCTAGGAATGTAAGGAGTGAACCGACTTTATCTCTTTTATGTTCTGTGAAGTCTTCAAAAAGCCTCTACATACCTAATTTTTTGACTAGATTTTTTACATTGAGGCCAACATTGTTTACTTTTTAAGCCCTACATCTTAGTTTAGTTTCTTTAGGATTATCTTAAGTGGATGTCATACAGTTACTTAAATTTTATTTATGAGACTGGCTTTAACCAGAGTGGTACAACACATTATAGTTAAGTTTTAATTTAAACCCTGAAAGATATAAAAAGTGCTCCATTTTCACTCTTATGTTGTTCTTCAATTTTAGCTCAAGTTTTAAATTATTAGTGAGACGAAGTATGAAAATAATTAAACATCAGTGTCAACATATGGACAAGTAAGGGCAATTAAGTCATCATTATATTAACACAGCATGAAAGATATCTGACTTGAATGATTTAGAATATTATATGTGAATTTTAATTAAGAAATTTATGTAACATTTAGCACAAATTTATCAAGTAATCTGAAAGTATGGATGTGGAAGAATGCAATAAATAAGGTTTATTCCATGAACTGAAGATTGTTCTAAAGGCCCAAAACAGATATGCAATAATAATAAAAAAAAGAGAGGGAGAGACTCTGATAAAGTGCTATTTGAGGGACTGATTGTTATATGATGGTTAAGTACTAACTTCACTAATTTTTTCTGGTATGTATTAGTTTAATGTGATAAGAGGTGTTGGATATTCTTCAGAAGTCTGAAAGGGTGTGTGAACAAATGCATTTATTGTGCTTGAACATGACTTAACTTGGCATGGGTGTAGTATGTGGTCAGATTTAGTTTCTGTTTGCATATACAGGTGAAAACTTGTTTAGGAGTATTGGCTTCCAAATTGTTATTTTTTACTCTTCACATATTTAAACAAAGATCTCATAAAACACAGTTTACATACTTTTGTTAAATATTGACTGTCTTGTACACACTTTAGAATAGAGGATATTATGAAAAAAACAGTTTTGAAAAAAAGGTGAACAAGTATTCTGTAGCTGTTACTAATGATAGACAGCATATCTATATAACAAGTAGCGAAGAAATCATTGTGCAGTTATGTCTCTAATTTACCGTGTTTCAATAGTGTTTTCACTTTTATTGGAAATATATGACAGTTCCTGTTGGGAAAATGAAATAACTACACAATGACAGTTGCAAGATGGCAGCAGTATTTTGTCATCATGTAGGTTATATTTAAGCTGTTTTATCACAATGATGGAGTAAACAATAGTTACAAATATGAAGCTCACAGAAAAATGTCAGATCCTTATTTCCTAAAAACATAGATATTAATTTTTATAGGAATAGTAATAAACATCTGTACCTCATCTGGAAAAACTTGTGTGTCATTTTGTAGGAGCACATATTGTGGCCCCATCAGATATGATGGATGGTCGAATTGGTGCAATTAAAAAATGCCTGATTGATGCTGGACTTGGAAACCGTGTCAGTGTACTATCATATGCTGCCAAATTTGCTTCTGGTTTCTATGGTCCATTTCGAGATGTCACTAAATCTGCACCTTTATTTAGTGATCGCAAGTGTTATCAGCTTCCACCTGGGAGCAAAGGACTTGCTACTCGAGCTGCTGTAAGTGAAGTTTTTAATCTCTTCATAAATTTATTTAATTTAATACCTTAATAGGATGGAGAAAACAGCATAATGAGGAGCATCATAATTTGTACTGTTTGTCAGGTGTTATTAGGGTGATTAAATGAAGGAGAATGAGATTTACAGGATATTTAATATGCATGGAGGTTATGATAAGTGCATACAACATTTTAATATAATGTGGAGGATATGGACCACGTGGGAGTCCTATTAATGGATCTGAAATTTGGTGTGAGGGTGTGAAATAGGCTGTTATGAACAGAGTAGTAAACTTTTTTATTTCATAAGAGGCAGGAAATTTCCTGGCCAGCTCAGCAATATCAGATTCACAAAAAGGGCTCTGCTGCATGAAATTAATGGTTTTATTAGAAGTAGTTCATTAAGCCTTTGGTACATCTTAAGATGTTAAAATTGTCACTGGCCATGTATAACATACTGTTGCAAGCACTTACTACTGTGGGCTCACTGATAAACCCCCCCCAAGGTAGTGTGATTTATGATCATTCATCCTCCCAGCTTCAAGTGACAGCCATCTGTGATCTGTACACACAGTCTTCATAGCTCCACCAGACCCTCATATTTTCTGGAACTTTCCCAGAGTTAACCAAACAATCCTGAATTGTGGAGTAGTAGAGAATGTTTTAGAAGAATTATATAATACCTACATAGGCT